>NW_027114859.1:949974-951770 GCF_000696795.3 Halyomorpha halys
GGGGTTCCACCATTTTTCTACTTCTACCACAGGTGTCCCGCAAAGAAAAAAAAAAAAAAAAAAAAAACACCCCTTAACAGTGCAAGAAGTACTAATCCCTAAATTAGGTAGCCATCCTGAACACAAAACTTGAATTATCAGTTTAAAAAAATTCGTATTAGATTTGAATCTGCCAGTGAAAGATAATTAACATATTTATTCTGTTAATGGAGCTGTGAATCAGCCTTGTGAATACGGGATTCCTCCTGAGATCCACTCAGCATCATAAACTGGTACCCTGAATTAGGAAAAAATCTTGCTGTCGAGCATTATTTTTAACAAATCAACTCCCTGCACAACCGTTGGTGTAGGAACAGTATTCCTTGCTAAGTGCAGCTGACCCTTCACCCTCATTTGCTATAGATTTATTTATTTTGTATGATTTATCTATAAAATAGTAATTACATAAATTATTTGTTTATGGTAAACTTTATTTTGTATTCTAAAAAGAAAATACTTTCATTACTACATTCAAGACTAAACTTTCATTACAGATTAAAAAAATATTATAGGTTTTGAAACAGAATCTGTGGATTATTTCGTTCATATTAAACTCTTTCTTAAAAAATATGTTATTGATAAAAGACTTCTGGATATACGGCTATGATAAAAATATTGTACCCCTCACTTTATTGATCGAAAATATTACGGTTATTCCTCGATAAATATTTAAGGAGGTTTTCAGAATAAGCACTAGAAGTGGAAGCAGGTATATGAAGTGACCTTTACATTGCTTTGATATCAGATACGACCCTCGCACAAAACAAGACTTCAAAGGACTGCTCAGGACAAACAACTGCCTTTAGTTAACATTTTATTAGTAAAATATTTTCAAGCATAGTTAGTTATATTGCATTCAAAATAACTGCCTCCTTTAAGGTAATTTAATTTTAGATATTACTTTATAGAAGAAAAAGAAAACTTTTAATATTAATGAACAAAGAGCGATGTCAATGTTTTTTTATTATTTTTTTTTTTATCAGAGTTTAAAGAATAAATTGAAAAGTATCTAAAGCATCCTATAGAATAACAATAGGTCAAATGGGACATATAAAAAATAATTGCTCCCATGATGAAATTTTGTAAAATAATTTTACAATTCAAAATATTATTACTATGTGGTTTAATTGTTTACAATGTGAGTTACATTCTAAGAATATTTTTCCACAACCATTCTGATTGATAATTAATAAAATCATTATGAGATTGAAGATCTAAAACGTCCATCACAATTCCTATGGTGCAATGATGTCTTTTAGGAAGAAAGAGGGGAAAAAAGTATAGAAGTTTTTTTCTTAAAGATTCTATTTTTTTTTTTTTTTTTATTCCAAATACTAATTTCAAGTTTACCACCCCACTAACAGACTGCTAAGAAAACGAATAATGAAAATAGAGAAAAATATATGTTTTCCAGTTTTTTTTTTCTTATAACACGAAAAAAATGTTTTAAGCAGGTAATATTTTCTCAATATGGCTTTATTATATTCCTATCAGAGTTACCCCATTGAGTTTCCCGATTTAAGAACCTACTTTATAATAAACAAAAGGAGAGGGGAGAAATTAAGCAAAAAGGGCAGGAGGAACAAAGTTAAACACAGTCTGAGAGAGTCGGACAGTTGAACACAGTGGGAGACAGTCTGAGAGTTGGACACAGTCTGGGAAAGATGGAGACTTGAGGACAGTCTGGGAAGATGGGGAATTGAAAACGGTCGAGGAACACTTGAAGACCTGGAAGAGGAAAGTCTGGAGGAAGAGAG
>NW_027114859.1:951820-955608 GCF_000696795.3 Halyomorpha halys
TTTTAAGCAGGTAATATTTTCTCAATATGGCTTTATTATATTCCTACCAGAGTTACCCCATTGAGTTTCCCGATTTAAGAACCTACTTTATAATAATAGGAAGTGTCCATTCACGCCGTTTTCAAATTTCAGGCGCTTTTTAAATAATGCTCGACTAAACTATCTTAAGCCCCTCCCCGTTGCAATAATCCACTAGCGTAAGCCAACCAAGTTACAACCTTCATTGGACCCCTCACCTAACCTTATAATGCCAAAGGACAATCCAAGGTATCCTTAACACCCAGCTATACATATAGCATACCTCCTATTTGTACGTAACAAATACCCACTAACATCATTACAGGAGGTTATGAAAAAAAATATATATATCTTAAGTCTCTTCTTCCCGTTTAAAGCAAATATTTGATGCAGGACCGTCGCTGTCTGGGGGTCATCTTATTGGGGCGGTTCCGGGCGGGAAAGATTGTCTTTTTTTGTATTATGATTTCTTCTTGTGAGATTGTGATATGTCGTACATCAACTGATATGTAATGGGAACCACCAGCTGGAAATTTTAGCACTAAATAATTTCTTTTGTCGGCATGCCAAAGAGACCGCTGGGCCTAGGCAGAAACCCGTCGGCAAAACATCTAAAGTAATGTACGGAGATATATAGATGACAGAGGGAATGCACCCCTAGGGACGGTTGACCGTGTAGGCAGAGATAAACAAATAAACAGGCCTTATCTCACACATGAGCACTTTAAAAACCTTGGGGAAAATACAGTCAAAGAAGAAAGCCGCCTTAATTTAAACATGAAAGGTTGGAAAAAGAGCGACTTTCGCCGAAGGTCATTGGACCTTCTCAACCCCTCTGAACATAGAAAAACCAATCAAAGAACAGAAATGAAAAGGAGAGGGGAGAAAATAAGCAAAAAAGGCAGGAGGAACAAAGTTAAAAACAGTCTGAGACAGTCTGAGAGAGTCGGACAGTTGAACACAGTCGGAGACAATCTGAGAGTTGGACACAGTCTGGGAGAGATGGAGACTTGAGGACAGTCTGGGAAGATGGGGAATTGAAAACGGTCGAGGAACACTTGAAGACGTGGAAGAGGAAAGTCTGGAGGAAGAGAGAGCGGCTGGCGAGTTGGAGGCCAGAGAAGGAAGTCACCCCTCGGAGAGATCCAGCAGCGGAAGCCAGAGGCTGCGGAGCCAAGCGAATATGGATGCCCTGCCGCGACAACTGCCAAGCCGACCGATGTACCGAAACAAGTAAGACCTTTTCTGTTGTAATTTGAATGGCAATAATATAATTGATAACTTAGATTCAGTATAAATATCAAAGATCCCAACTGGTACTTCTCAATTCATAATATAACAATTAAAGTATAAGGAAACAGATCTATCTCTCTCATAATATTATTCTTGGTAATGTAAATATAATTGTAAATATAAAATATGTAACAAATACTGTAGTTTATAATTAAGGATCCCTGCATGCCACCTCATATATAATAGCACAGTAAATTGGTGAACTCAATACCGTTGGAAAGGAACTCCAATGATTAATTATAGATATTCATATCTACCATACCATGACGAGGGGGTCCATATTGTATCTAGTATTTGAATTAAATATAGCAAATACTTTTTCAGTCGGTTCCCATCAGGAACCGATAGAGATACATAATATAAATACAAATACATAATATAAATACAAATAAATATAAATATATAATATAAATACATAATATAAATAGTCTGTTTGATATAAACAAATTAGTATTATTACATCATTTCATTCAATTGTTTTTATTTTAACATGTTACTAAAGATCGCTCTGAACGACACCATGGAAGGATAAACAACGGCAGGAGTGCTTGGAACCGAGATTTCATAAATGATCTTGATTGCGTATAACAATTAGTATGCGAATGAAGTCGGTGTTAGTGTGAATGAGTATTTTTGTGAATGAGTTTTTTGTGGAACCTAATTTTATTCTCCCCTCCCTCCTTCCCTCTACCTTTCTTCTTTTAAGTATCAATGAAACAATTAAATCATTTTTCATCAGTTTTGTAAATAAATATGGGGAAAATATCACCTTAGTAATGAATCTATATTGTTCAATTTTTTCATTTTATTTTTTTAAGGCTCATTCGATTTCGAAGCCCTTTTTACATATTTTACATAAGATTTGACAGGATCACAGGACCTTCTTGTACTTCGGGATACCATTTAAGCATCTATCTGGCATTATAATAATTAATCAAAAAATGGCACTTTCTTATTCTTGCAATTTTATGATAAAATGATAAAACTACTCTTACATACAAAGAGTCAGCTTTACGGAGTTTGAAGCGCTTCTTACATTAGGTTCCCAAAAGGAATTGATCGGATAACAGGACTTTGCTGACCTTAAAGATACCATTCTAGTATCTATTAGGCATTGTTAACCATATAATAAAAAAAAAAAGAACGGCGATTTCTTACTATGTCCATTTTGTTATAAAACAATAAATTACGAACTAACGAGTACCTGTGAGAATTGCAACCGTTACTCTCTAACCTGTTGTGTGACATTACATCTTTATACCCATTTCCATCTGGGAATTTGCGATAAAAGGCTTTTGTAACACGGCTGTTTAAAATTAGTTTACGGTAACATATTTAGACAAACTATGAAAAAATGTTCTGGATACCTTTGCGGCTTGTCCTGATCACGTTTTGCGCGAAATTGTAACAAGGTTTGTGAGAGATGGATATGGTTTCAAGTCTGGTTGTATAAAATATTCTGTTAATTCCTCTATACCAACCGTCAAGCCTCCTAGACCATACTAAGCCTTTATTATGTGGGAACCAGATCCTTGTAGTGGTGGCCGGAAAAAACGACCAAATCACCTCTTAGCACATCCACCGGTCTAGAAACTTCATAAGAAATAATTTCAATTTTGATTAAACTCGGTATATCAATAAAAACCAAGTGACATTTAATATTAGGTAGTTGTTATCCTTATTAAAATAGTTTTACAGGGCTTGAATGCCTTATTTTTAAAAAGCCTTCCTTTGAAGTACCTTGAATTTAGTTTATTTGCAATAATTAACTATTTCATATTGCTAACAGTAAAAAAAAATATAGAAATATGAACTATAAAATAATTTGACGAAAGGAGAAAAATAGAAAGATAGATTCAGTAAAGAGAGGAAAATGAGAGACTGCTGAACATCCGTCGCGGTTTCATATGGCTTAGTTATAACCGTTGTTTTTTTGGCTACATCGAATTTGAAGAATACAAACTTATTGTTTAAATTTTCGTATTTTAGGGTGGTAAGTGAAAATTGTATAATACGCATACAGTATCAGATTTCTTTCTTTCTTTTCTAAACTCTGTAAGTAATAAAATAAATGAGTTTACAGTTGCATGTTCAGCAAATAATATAGTTAAAAAATTGGTCTAGTTTGTTCTGTAGAATATTAACTAATGACAATCCGTTGGCTGTTTGAAGACCATTCTCAGGCTCCCGGGCCATCATTCGATTGCTTTCCTTTTTTTATTTCGTTTCGTTTAATTTGTCAAATGGGACGAGGACCAATGGCAGAGAAAAAAAAATGCGTTCATTTCATCAGCTCAAAATATAATTCGGATTAGGTTTGATAAATTTGTAATTACAAACAGCAATAACATCATTTCAGATCTATTAACTTAATAACCTCTCAGTGATATTAAATGATTTTTTTTTAATAATTTGTTATTTTCAAGGATTTCACTTATTGCATCTTAAACGTTATAAAGTAATAAAAATTATAATAT
>NW_027114860.1:0-2280 GCF_000696795.3 Halyomorpha halys
GGTCGAAACGTCGGCATAAAATAAATAAATATGGTTTTGTTTATTTATGTTGTTCTTTGCTGACCGCACCCCCCGACAAACTTCTTCAAGCATGTATAAATTTCTGTCAGTACCTTCACAATCGGATCTTAAACCTCTTTTTATATATGTAACACTAAACCTTATATTTGGAGCTGGATACCTATCTTATCTTACAATATAGTACAAGAGCCCAAGAGGAGAAAAAAGGCAGTTATCTCACCCCAATTTTTGATAACTTTAATGAAAAGTATTCTATATCTTAAAAAGTAGGAACAACACAAGAAAACCTAAGAGAACATCATTTAAAGATGAACAAATTGCTAAAATATGAGCTCTAAAAGAGATATTTACGTAAAATAGTTCTCGAGATATAGCTTTTTAAAAAGCAACATTTCATAAAAATGTTGTATGGGAAGTACTGAAATATCAGTAGTTAGTGAATTTATTTAAAAAAATTTATATCTCAAAAACCATTTGACGTACAGATGTCTATTAGCACTCAAATTAAAGCTAGTTAATGTGCCATAAAAAAGTTAATGACGTTCATTTTATGAGAGAAGCGATTTTGTGGACAAAACTTTTGGTTTATGGAAAACTATATTATAGAACCCCTCAGACATACCCCTCGAGTTTTCCTAAGGCTAATAGTTTACATGATATTTGCTAAAATAAATTCACGAAATATTGATTTATATTTGTACGGAAAACATATTAATTTATGAAAAGCTGTATCTCAGGAAACATTAGACGCACTGATGTCTGTCACAAATCAAATAAAAGCTAGTTTAATGTACCATAAAGTAGTTTATAAGTTTTACCTTCGTAGGTATAGTAGATTTAAGACTTAGATCATAAATATTACTACTCTTACGATGATAAGCGTCATAAACCACTTTATACCTATTTTTTTTGTTTTTTAACAAGCTCAAGTATTTCACGGTTACTGAGGCCCCATTGCACTCTGCCATTATCTCTAATGCAGGTAACATGCCTTTTGCGAATCTCGATATAGTGTACGGATTACTCGTCTCGCAATGTTTAGGACCTGAGATATGATCTTTCCCAAAGATGAGGAATCGTATCCTGGCCAGTTTATCACATTTGCATATGACGTGATACGCGGCCTCGCCATCGTTTCTGTACAACTTGTAGATTGGTGGCTATTTCAGTCTCATCTTATAGAGATGCTTGTTCAGCTGACAGTGTCCTGTATATAATCCAGTCACCCATCTTGAAGTACTCTTGTCCATATTAAGAAGTGTGTTACTTATTTTTGTGCAGGAGCCTTTTAGGAACATCTTTGGCTGCTCTAGTCTTTCTTGTATCCCTGCGAAGTAACTCAGCACTGCCCTCGGCAATCTCTCTGATGTGTCTCTTCGCATGGCTAGTACTTACCCCACACATTGTACATTAACTAGCTTTAATTTGAGTGCTAATGGAGTAATTATCCTAAAATAAATTCAGTAACTACTGATTTTTCGTTATTTTCTTATGAAACGTTGCTTTAAAAAAACTGCATCGCTGATGAACCATTGAAGGTAAACATATCCATTAGAGCTCACATTTTAGCAGTTTACTTTACTTTAATTGTTGCTTTATTATATTTTATTGTGCTGTAGGTAGTTTTAAAGATATGGATCTCAGAATGAAAAAATAGACTAGTAGACAAACATTTAATAAATCAATATGAGGCTTTGATACTAAAATTAAGATTATCCATGATGTCCTGCCATGAACCGGCCGAAACCTTGGACATGTAATCTGTTTTTATAAAGAAGGTTGAGACTATTTGGATAATTTAATTGTTATTAATAAAACTACCAGTCTCCAACAATATAATAAAAATACATGAAAAATAAAATGTATCTTTAAATGAAATCATATTAAATAAGGAGAAATATTCTTTATTATCAGTCCCATTTATGTCTCTTTAATTCCTTCTTCTTTTGATAATTATTCAATGTGGATACACTGTAACCATTTTACTTAAAATGTCCAGAATATAAAAATATTCCTGCTAAAATTAACCAGCGTTACCCTTCCTCTCCACCACTTCCGTTTCATCTCGCGTCAAAAAATCAATTTATCCCTTCTATAATTTTTTTTTTCTTGAGATGTAAAACATCAGTAAAGATATCTCATTGCAATAAACTAATGAGCAACTTAATTAAATGAATTACCTAATTAATAAGAATTTCATAATAGCCTGAAATACATTTCCATGTAAAGTGTGATAGAAACTAATTTTTAAAATTATTT
>NW_027114860.1:4455-5404 GCF_000696795.3 Halyomorpha halys
CACTAACTACTGATATTTCAGTACTTCCCATACAACATTTTTCTGAAACTTTGCTTTTTAAAAAGCTATATCTCGAAAAATATTTAACGTAAATATCTCTTTTAGGGGTCATATTTTAGCAATTTCCTCATCTTTAAATGACGTTCTCTTAGGTTTTCTTGTGTTGTTCCTACTTTTTAAGATATAGAATACTTTTCATTAAAGTAATCAAAAACGTTTCTGAAATAAAGTTTTTCATAAATCAAACTTATTGTCCGAACAACTATAAATCAATTTATTTTAGCAAATATCATGAAAACTACTATTCCTATGAATGTCAAAGTCATAACTTATTTTATAGTACACTAAACTAGCTCTAATTTGAGTGCTAATAGATATTTATAAGTGGAATATATATTCAGATATAGATTTCTCAATATAGATTCACTAACTACTGATATTTCAATACATTTTTATGAAATGTTGCTTTTTAAAAGGCTATATCTCGAGAACTATTGGACGTATATAGCTCTTTTAGGGCTAATATTTCAGCAAATTTATTCTTCTTTAAATAATGCTCTCTTAGATTTTCTAGTGTTGTTGGTAGTTTTTAAGATATCGAGCTCTGAATGAATAATTAATGTTTTTTTTTTAAGGTTTTGAAACAATCGCCATTTTTTAATCCCCCTACCTATACTAGGCAGAATAGTCTGCAAAATGTTTTTTAAAGAATTGGGTGAAAGGTGTAAATTTCTATTTAAGATTGTCCTTGAGGAAGGACGAATTGGCCGAAACGTTTAGACTGATGATGTAATAAAGTGTAAGGTGTAAGATGTAATAGAACAAGGATCTTCTTAGAAGGCCTAGGTGTTAGCATCGGAGTAGAAAATATTATTTTGGACTCCCTGGGGATCATACACCATCACCTACATGGGAATTAGCTCGGAGATTATACTTTGTTTTATTTATT
>NW_027114861.1:0-2313 GCF_000696795.3 Halyomorpha halys
TAGTCAACAACTGTACTGAACATTTTAACATATTGAGTTAAAGTTTCCTCATACGCATCGACGCAAAACGTTTTTAAATTTTCTTTTATATTAATTCATCCATAAAAACAAATATAAACGATCCCCAGTGCTGATACACTGATTAAAATCAAAGGTTTATTAGATAAAGTCGCCGGCAAAGCTGTGTTGTTAATGAGATGTTTGAGAACTTGGAGTAAATAGAAGTAGAGCGAATCAAGTATACTATTTCCAAGCCCGGCCACACAAGTTTCTAGTTCCCCAACAAGTTTATTAAGTCCTACCGAGAAGTAAGCTAGTAGAGTAGCATATCATAATACCAGTGGTCGACAAACTTTGAATCTGAAGAGTCAATTTCAGTACTAAAGGCGTTGGGAAAAAAGATAAAAAGGAAATTATATTTTAATAAAATATTTTTTTATATAATTTATTAAATAACCTAAGTCAAGTGATGCAACAATAAGTCATTTTTTACCATGTTTATTTTTTTTACATCATAATTACTGATATTGTTCAAAAAGTGTTTACCCTTTAGAAATTTTGTTTAAGAACACTAACGCCTCAAATGGTTTTACTGTATTCAATTATATTTTTAAAAAATGTATGCTATTTACCTCATTCTACTCTCTTTTAGAGTAAAAAAAAGACAAGCTTGAATAGTAATGTTACTTCAAGTATTTTTGTCTGTGGTAGTACAAAAAAAAATCAGTCGAAAATGGCAAGGCATTTATATGGTTTTCTTATTTATTTAAGAAAACAAAAAAAGTCCATACAACCCTCCATGAAGGTTGAAACGGCAGTGGCCGAGACCTATTATTAATAATGATATTGGAGTTTTGGCAAAGGCCAGATTCTCCACTACAGTCCTGAGCGTCTGCGGCTATTATAAATAGGAATGATTGTATCTAAGATAATGTTTTACTTTAAGTTAACATTTCTTCATTTTTTTATTTATTTTATTTGTCTTTCATTTCTTATTTTGTTATCATTTAATTTATATATTTGTATATATGGTGTTAATAAACCTCTATAATCCATATAACCATTGTCTACAAATATGTTACACAATAAACATTAAAACTACCATTTTCAATATAAACCCCTTCTTTATATCACTCGTACTTTAATTTTCCTCTTCTAGATTTCAACCATCGCCAACACCAATCAAAGACCATTTATTTTGTTCTGGTTCCAGTTCTAACTACAATTCCTGCTATGTTTTTTCAAGCAATAATCTTCCTAAGACCTTATTCTTGCAACACAAATTTACTACGACTACCATAATTCTATCGCCTCCTAACTTTCTAAATAAATATCTTAAGAATTGCTATATTTACAACAATCAATAGTTTTAATTCGTACTTAAAAGATGACTGGTTACAAGATACTCTTCTTTGGATTCTGAAAATTAAGTTAATGTTAATAGAGATGATCCCTTAAGATAGGTTTAAGGTAAAATTCACAGCTCCGTGTCAATACTTCTCATTTTATTTTTAATTAAAAAAATACTGTTCTTGCTGTTTATATTCCATAAAACTTATCTAATATTTGTAATAATGCAGTATTTTATTAAATAATAGAATAAAAATAATAATCCTAATAAGCGGAAACCTTTTTATAAAGTATATAGAAATTAAGCTACACCTAAGTAATTCCAAATACTGCTTATTTCAACGAAAGTAAAGAGAAATATAATAAGAAATAATATATTTTTGTTCTGTATTCCCAGATTGTTAAGAAGAGGATTAAAGGTGGATTTATCCTTCTTATTATTCAGTTCTTAGTGAGTCTCCTAAATTTATATTTTTATATTGTTCCCTATCTTTTTTATTATATTGATATTTTTTTTAATCTGTATTAAAATGTATAATTTTATTTATCGTTCTTTCCGATGCTTTTAGTTTTGATAAAAGAACTAGATAGTTCTTCAAATGCTTACATTTAACAATAAACATTTTTATTAATCAAATCTACTTGAAATTAAATGTCATTTGTTTTTGTGTTGTTTTTTTGCAGTATCTTTAAATCTCAGGATTTCATGGAAAAACTAAAAGTAGTTTTATTCATATGAATAAACCAACGTTAACCAAAAGATACTTTTACATATATAATATTAAAGATCAAAACAAAACTAGGGTCTTTCGTAAGTCTAAGAACTTTTTTTTTTTTTTTATTTATTTATTGATATTTACAACTGTATAAAAAAAATACAACCAGTAAATTTGATCATAATGGCATAATGATATGATACAGGATGTAGAGAAACTACCCAGTAGTAGAACTCTAAAAACAGTT
>NW_027114862.1:0-4110 GCF_000696795.3 Halyomorpha halys
AAATCAGCAGGATAATTGTTGTAGGTTCTAAGTTATAAATATAGAAGTACAACATGCGGACTGTCAATACTGATATATAATATTTTAATAAAACTTAAGCCCAAAAATGTCAAGCTGCAATAAAAGATGTGTTTACTTAATTGAATTATGATCCGAATAAGTTTTTAATAACAATTACGACGACAAATGATAAATCAAGGTTTAAGAGGGATATAATTTATGAATGCTGTCGGGAATAAACATGGTAATATATTTCTGGAAATAAGCTTTTTGTCGAGTGTTGAGAGAATAAGTAATTAAATTAATGATTTATATGATTATTTCTTCGAGTTCTGATAACAGATCAACCGTAATACGCCGTACCAATTGTTGTGTGTAGTTTGAATTATAAGCTTGTTAAGAACAATGAATTACTCTAGTTTTTTAAAAAATAAATTACTTTAACAGAGACTTTTTTTTTTTATTAATATTACGTATACGTATAAATTATATATACCTAAAATATATTTTTAAAATACTTTTAATCACCAATCACCAGCTAGGCCAAAAAAATTAAATAAATAAAGGATTTTACTACCCCGAATGAAGGGAAAATTAAAAAAAAAAAAATTATGGAGTAGGAAAAGTATAAAACACATTTTATTAAAAATTTATTGGACTATAAAATCGGATCCTGACAGTTAGTTAATGAGGTTCAAAATCCGGTTTGATCTGGATCGTCCAAAATATACTTCTGAGGAAACAGCAATAGATTATCATATAATTTGACATACAAGTCTTCAATTGGTTGGTCCCCATTGGTTATAGAGAAAATAAATCAAATCCTTCTGTGATTGAAATTTCAAATCTTCATTGAAAATTCAAAGATTTTGTGATTCCGATGACTTATAATGACAATTAGATCTGGTCTATTAGACCATAATGAACGAAACAAAAATTAATATTAAATGAATTCAAGGAGGTTTATAAAATTTTAATACTTTTAAATTTAAATGAAGCATACTAAAAAAAAGTCAGACTGATCTACATGACTGTAATAAGGCCAATCTGGACATATGGAGTTGAGCTTTGGGGCTCCACTAAACCTTCGAATTCCTCTCGTAATCAATCCTTACAATCCAAAATCCTTCGTAAAATCCTCAATGCTCCTTACTTTGTTACAAATAAAATCATACATAAAGACCTTAATGTTCCCTATGTAACCGATCTAGTCCGAACCAGATATCGCTCATTTCATTACAAACTCACTGAAACCCACTAGTTTCTAACCTTGCATCCTCTTCCATTCCTGACAATCCTCCGACGCGTCTGAAAAGAAGATGGCGACGAGACCTGCTAATGTAAAATGTCAGAGTGCTACCAATGGGTAGTTGCTCTACACGCCTGTAACACTCCATTTTAACTAAGATCAAATTTACTGGATGTATTATATAATATACAGTTGTAAATTTCAATAAAGATATTAAAAATAAAAAAGTCAGATTAGAACTGACCATATTAGAACAGACAAATAGTTAGATAGCATATAAGGGAAACATTGTTATGTTATGATATTTCTGCACATCAGTGAAAAGACACTGTATTTTTCACCAGTTTAGCGTTATTACATATTTTTAATAAATTTTTATTACTTTATCCATTGACATATGCGACTATCTCCTAAACAAATGTTTTATAAAGTGTGATACTAGTAGCCTACGGAGTACAGTCTTGAGTGTGACGAAAAGTTTCCTTTTTTTTATTATAACATAAAAAAAGAACAATAATCAACTGTTTATAAGCAGTTTTGTTTATATACGTCCTTGGAAGCTGTGATTTTACAAATTTGGATCATTTGTCATCTTCCAAACCGAATTATAGAAGTAAAAAAACAACAGAAAATAGTCAAACTTTCAATACAGCTTTTTTGTACATTTTACTATAAATAATTTTTCATTTTCCTTTATTTGTTTATGTATTAAACAAGAAAAAAAGAGAGTAAATTTTGATTGTGATCAAAATACAGATTTTGTTTTTTGAGTTTGGGAAACTCTGTCCTAAACCAAACTTAAGGGGAACTCCCCTTATGCTTTTAAAACTTAAACTTTAATTTATGCTTTTAAAAACCTCCGAAGTATGGAACTGTTTTTATTTTGCCCAAGTGTATTGATAACTATGTTCTAGACCCATTGTGATTCTTTAAAACAAAACAATAAGTTAATTAAGTTAAACTGGGTGTTATATACTGTTGATACTTTATCACAAATTTATTAACTAGTTCACAACGTTGTTTCGTCCTGACGTGCCATCCTCAGCTACAAAATCAAAAAGGACTTACAATTATTCTTCTACGACACAACTACAAAAATCAAAATAAATTTATTGAACAATATTTTTAGTAATATTATACTATAACAAAATTTCACATTTATACAGTATTTAAAGTGCAGATTTATCATTATACGATTCATTCTGAATAGAGGGCTTTAAAAAATTTAATATTTGTCCCCAGTTGAGTGTTTGCGGCTTTAGCGCACTTGCTCAGTCTCCACTGCCTCATTACCAGTGATGCGGCGAGAGGGATGCGCCGGAATCTCTTGAGCTCTGCTCTACCCCTCACACGTGGGGGATAGAGTGGGCTCAGGGATCCTCAGGTCGATTGTGTAAATATTGTATATAAGTGTGTAAATGTATTTATTTTTTTCATACACATAGTTTGATTATGTTCATTTTGTTTATCCTTCTGTTTGTATATATTTTAAGAGAGATTTTTTTTTTCATTCATTCATTTATTTTTATTCTTATTTTATTTTATTTTAGTATAAATGTGACCATTCATAACTATTACCTATTGTCCACAACTGTGTGGCAGATTGTAATTAATATATATCAATAAATAAAAAATATTTAAAAAATATATATATATTTTTGTCTAATTGCAATTACGTCCCAATTAAAGGAGGAACAAAAAAATAAAGCAAATAGGATAAAATAAAAAAAAAGTTTATAATTTATGCTCATACTTGAAAGTGTGTAGCGTGCACTGAATATGATTTATAAGTTCAGCACGAAGGCTAACTTGTTTTATAGCGGCAGAGCATGAACAAACATTGAAGTAAAGTAATGGCTTCCTTACGTAACGTAATCCCGACCAAACAAATTCTTAATGCTACATTTACAAGGACTTACGAGCAGGGCCGTCCTGATGGGAGTGTTCGAGGTAGGTTCACCTTCCCTAATAATTTGAAAACTCAAAAAGTAGGAAAATTTGAAAATAATTCAAAAAGCTAAAAATGATGTAGTTTTACTTATAATATGATATTACTTATAATATAATATTTTGCTTATAAAATGATTAGAATTTAAAACTACTTATACTTCACAATTAAAATATTGGGAATTTTACAGATATAATATAGTTAAAATAAAAAATAAAAAAATTGATATCATTATTTCCAACACGTAAGTTAATAGTTCAAACAAAAAAAAGTTGATAAAATATTTTTCTCAAAGATTGGTTTAAACAATCGACAGCCTACATCTCTAAACTTTAAAAATTACAAAAATTAAAAAAAAAATTACTAATTTAATATTTGAATAAAGAAAAAAATCAGATGCAGTATACGCATCACATAACTTTCACTTACTACCTTACATACGTTCTCAACTTATGTGTGAATTGGTTGCCTCATGTTAAAGTTTGTTCTCAAAAATTTGAATTAATTAAAAAAAAAAAAATTCTAAACACTAAGACGAAAATTATGAACCATTTTTTTAAATTTTTATGCTGTTACAAAAATTTGAATTTTACTCTTTTTTTAAGTCGGAATAACGAATATAAATTTTGTTCCTGCAAAAAATATAATAATTTATCTAAAGATAAAGAAGAAGAAATGCAATCGGAAAAGATTGTGCTCGACTTTACCCGTTGGAGTCAAAAATCTCTTTTTGCTTTTTCCTCCTTTAGTTCTTCTTGAACTTTTTAATATTTTGTATGTATACATTATTTAATATTTCCAACAATGAGAACTATTTATTTGTTTTATATAAAAAAAATTGAACTTACTGTAGAGAAGTTACTTTTTTTAACACATTCGTCGTCACCCTCTTATATATGTTTCCTCTTTTTAA
>NW_027114863.1:0-12744 GCF_000696795.3 Halyomorpha halys
GCTCCTTACTTTGTCACAAATCAAGTCATCCATCATGACCTAAATATCCCACATGTCGATTTTGCCACAACCAGATACCATTCCTTCCATGGAAAGCTTCCCAACCACCCAAATCCACTTGTTTCTAACCTGGCTTCTCCTTCATTACTTAATAATCCTCCTATCCGTCTGAAAAAAAGATGGCCTCGGGATCTTCTCCTCTAGAAATTTTATTGGAGTTCTATCAATGGGTAGATTCTCCAAATGTTTATATCATGTCACTATCTCACCTACTGCAAATTTACTTGTTGTATATATGTTATACAGTTGTAAATAACAATAAATAAATGATTAAAAAAAAAATGTTTTTCTGGACTATAATTCGAGGATTTTACTATCATTAAATCTTCCTGTAGTGAAATGGGACATTTTGAAAAAAACAAAAAGAATGCACGTAAATTGGTCCACTAATTTAAAAGTTTATTGTGGGCAAAGATTAGTTCATTTCCTTTTATATATCAATAGATGATGTGGTATTAAATTATCAATAGATTAATAAGCTTGGAATAAATATACAATTTCAAGCTAACATATTTTTAATGTAATAATACAAATAACCTTAGAAGCAGACAGTCATAATATGCATCTATTAATCATATAAGTATTTGACGCATTGATAAAGGCTACGAGTTCTTATTGGTGGGGGCGTGGCTTTGTGTTTAGGGAGGAGCTATCACCCGCAAAGATATTTTCTCTTTCAGAATTCAAATTGCGGCTTGTGAAGTCCTCATACTTTACGGTAATACTTAGTTATAAATTTATTATTCAACCGTTTTTTAAAAGTTTTAGTTTGTTAAATACATTTAAATGATTAATTGTAAAAATAAATAAATTAAAGAATTTAAATGTATTAAGATGTTTTTATTCTTTTAGAAAAAACAAAATGGATGATCGAACAGTTGATTTGATATTTTCCGGTTCTCTGGAGAGCCTACCTCCTGTCAGTTCGAAAATCGTTAGGATATTCACCAGTTCTACATTCACAGGTAAAATCTTTCAATAATTAATTTTATTTTATTTTTTTACTCAATATTTACGAAAGACAATCTAATAGTATACTTTGCTATTAATATTGTTTTCTTTATGAACAGATACAACGATGGAAAGAAACACACTGATGGCTCAATGCTATCCCAAACTGAAAGATTTTTGCAGAGAAAAACACGGTCTTGAGTTTCAAGTAAGTTTTGTATAACACTATGTTTTGAATAATTATAGTTAGTTGTAAATAATATATTTTTTTTCGGATCCTTCATTAAAATAGAATTAGTACTTCATACATGAATTGTACAATTCATGAAATGTATATACTTTACCGAGTCTTCTCCCTTTGATTGTCTTGTGGCATTATAAGGTGTTGATGTCAGTCCAGCTAAGGTGGTATAGTCTAGCTACAGCCTAAGGCTACGCCATGGAATTAATGGAACGAAGTATTTTTTTTTTTCGTACGCTCCTAACGAAATAAGTAATTGAATACGTACATATAGGTATATTATGTATATCTGGTACTTTGTAATTTCGTATAAGCACTTTGAAACGAAGTTTTTTTTTTTTTCATATCCTCCTGTAAAGATTTTAGTGGGTATTTGGTATGTACATATAGGAGGTATGTAAATGTGAAGGATACCTTTTTTTTTTTTTTTTTTCTTTTTCCCCGAACCTTTTAAAACAGAAATAAAAGTGAATTAATAAGTGCATTACTGTGAAAAAAGAAAAAGTAATTCGTGTTGTCTTACCTTTTACTACCTTTGGTATTTTAAGGTTACCTGTTATGTTTAATATCACATATGAGCTATTCATTCAAGGAGCTATTTTGAGTCCGGAGGTGAGGGGCCTCCTCGTGTTCAAAGGAAGGATACCTTGGATTGCCTTTTTGCATTATAAGGTTAGGAGAGGGGTCCAATGAAGGTTGTAACTTGGTTGGCTTACGCTAGTGGATTATTGCAACGGGGAGGGGCCGTTCCGCTGGTAAAAATCAGAACATGAAACGAAGTAATTAAGAAAAAATAAATATACTGTTATTTTCGCTACCTTACTTAGCGAGAGGATAGTTCAGCTCAAGGAAAACCTAAAGAATTTTAAGAAAAATATATAAGCCAGCAATAATGTAGTTTATGATCTGAGATTGTAAAAATACACAAAATTTCACAATGTGTCGACATATTGATAGCTACCTGTCCAGAGCATACTGCCTTAATTACTAGACACCAAAATGCAACACAGGGCTTAACTTAAATATAATTTAGAAAAGTTATACAACTGGTGCTCAATATGAAAGATACGACTGAATAAAAAGTCACAATGCAATATTTTTAAACTGAGGTACGAAACTCACCTCTGTTAAGTTGGCTCTATCCTCTAAATTTTTCAGAGTTCTGGAGTTCTCAATTATTTACAAAAATAGTTCTGCTGTTTAAAACATGGAGAATACCATTCAAAGATACGGGCGGCTAACTTAACGTTTTGTCAACTTTGACACACTATAACTCTTTTACTATTAACTTTAAAACTTTCATTGTTAAGAATAATAGTAAGAAATCTTAGGAGAATTAACATAACTCCTAAAAAATAACAAAAATTTCGGATCGAAAATTTATATCCTAAGAAGTATATCCACGCGGCTATCGCGGAACTTTGACAGTCTGTAACTCTTTTAATATAAACTTCAGCACTTTGATTATTAAGGATAATTTTTAGAACTCTTAGTGGGGCTAAAAGAACTCCCCAAAACGACTGCAAATGTTTCCAAAAATGTTCATACTGAGGTGGTGAAAATTTGGTAGCTCCCTTAAGAGTTATAGAGTTCTCAATATATTTTTTTGTTTTGTTTAATATTTATTTATTGCTATTTACAACTGTACATTATAATACATTTAGTAAATCTGATCTAAGTTAAATTGGAGTGTTACAGGCGTGTAGAGAAACTACCCATTGATAGCACTCTAATGACGATTTTACGAAGGATTTTGGATTGTAAGGATTGAATACGAGAGGAATTCGAAGGTTTAGTGGAGCCCCAAAGCTCAATTCCATATGTCCAGATTGGCCTTATTACAGGCATGTAGATCAGTCTTTTGTAATGTGTTGGAAGTTTAGACCGTTTGTCTAGTAAGTGCTGTAATAGTCGAAATCGACGTGCAGTTTCCTGTCTTTTCAGTCTGGTGTGAGGATTCCAGGTTAACCGTTTGTCCAAATGTAGTCCAAGGTAACGGATCTGTTCGACGGGGGTAAGAGTAACATCATTAAATGAAACTGTAGGGCAGTCAGTAGGTTTACGACGAAGGGTAAAGGTGATTTGATGAGATTTGTTGGAATTTATCTTAATCCTCCAATTACAACACCAATCTTCGAGGGCTGTGATATGGGATTGGAGATTTTAGGATACAATTAATGGGTTATTATTAACAGCAAGCACACATGTGTCATCGGCATACGTGGTGAGGATAGTGTTAGGATTGGTTGGAATGTCAGCTGTATAGACCGTGTAGAGGATGGGACCAAGGATTACTACCTTGAGGAACAACAGCGGACTGAGAATAGAGGGATGAATAGGAACCATTGTGGTTTACTTGGAAAAATCTATCAATGAGAAAGGAACGAATGATGAGAAAGTATGTAGGAGGTAGGAATTCTCAATAATTAAAAAAAAAACTTTTTGTTGTTTAAGGTACTAAAAATACCAATTAAAAATACACACGACGATTGTGCAAATTTGACACCCTAAAACTTTTTTTATATCAACATTAGGGATTTGTTAAATAAGGATAATTTTTAGAATTCTCGGGGGCTATCAGAACTCTAAACAGAACTGTCGGTTATCAACGAAAAATGTTTAAGTTTGTACCGAAAATTTGCAACTTTGACACCATATAACTTTTATGCAATCAATATTCGGAGGTTCTTTAATAATGATAATTTTTAGAACAAGTGAAGGAGCGAGGAGGGGAGAGGTTGCACAAAGCTTGAGGATCTTTGAAATATTTTTCTCCTCTTTTAAGCAACAAAATTATTTCTCTAAATAATGAAGAACTCTAGAACTCTTTGGAAGCTTCCACAACTATAAAAAAAAAATAATTCAAAAATGTAGAAGATGGGGGGCCAATTTCACGGTGGTCAATATCTCGAGTAACCCGTAGGCAGCCAGAGTACAGTACAACACCTCGGGCTAACGTTCGATAGGAGAATGACATGAAACCCACATTTTAAGAAAAAAACGCCAGTCACTGAACCTAAATTTAAATCGAATGTACTCGTAGTTAACGCATTCGATTTAGATTCAATAAAGGAGTTACCCCTCTTAGTACAAGAGCCGGGAAGAAAAAAAGGCAGTTACTTCACCTCAATTTTTGACATCTTTAATGAAAACCATGTATAATAACTAAAATTGATGAGTCTGCCAAGTATAGGTAGGGGGAATAAAAAATGGCGGCTGTTTCAAAACCTTTAAAAAAAAATTTTCATTCGGAGCTTAAAAATTACCAACAGCACTAGAAAACCTAAGAGAACATTATTTAAAGTAGAGTAAATTTTCTAAAATGTTAGACGTAATAGAGCTATTTACGTTCAATGGTTTTCGAAATATAGCTTTTTAAAAAGCAAAATTTCATAAAAATATACTGAAAGATTAGTAGTTAGTTAATTTATTGTGAGAAATCTATATCTCAGGAACTACGCGACGTATAGATGTCTATTAGCACTCAAATTAAATCTAGTTTAATATACTAAAAACTTCTTTTTAGTATATTAAACTAGCTTTTATGATATTTGCTAAAATATACTGATTTATAGTTGTTCAGACAATAGGTTTGATTAATGAAAAACTTTATTTCAGAAACCATAAGAAATACAAATGTCTGTCAGCACTTAAATTAAAGATATTAAATTTACTATAAAATAGTTTATAACGGTTTTTTTTTGTAGGAGAAGTATTTTTTATGATATTTGAGAAAATAAATTCACAAAATATTAATTTCTAGTTGTTCGGATAAAATGTTTAATATTTGAAAAAATGTATCTCAGCAACCGTAAGACGTACACATGTCTGCCAGTACTCAAAATAAAGGAAATTGAATTTATTATAATGTAGTTTATGACACATTTCTTCGTAGGAGTAGTAGTTTTTATGATATTCGCATATGAATATAAATTTGGCACATGAAAATTTGTCCACACAACTATAAATCACTTTATTTCAGAAAATATCATTAAAACTACTACTCCTACGTAAAAAAACTTCAAAAACTACTTTATAGTCCATTAAATTAGCTTTAATTTGAGTGCTAATAGGCATCTGTACGTCTAATATATTCTGTACATTTTAATGAAATGTTGCTTTTAAAAACTATATCTCGAGTAAACAATCGAATGTAAATAGCTCTATCAGGGCTCATATTTTATCAAATTTACTCTACTTTCAATGATGTCCTCTTAGGTTTAATGGTTTTTTGTTTTGTTTTTCAGCATTTTTATGAAATGTTGCTTTTTAAAAAGCTATATCTCGACAACTAATTAACGTAAATAACTCAATTAGGGCTCATATTTTAGAAAATTTACTCTTATTTAAATGACGTCTCTCAGGTTTTCTTGTGTTGTTGGTGATTTTTAAGATATAGAGCTCCGAATGAAAAATTAATTTATTCTACCGTCTTGAAATTGCCGCTATTTTTTATTCCCCCTACCTATGTTTGGCAGACTCATCAATTTTGACTGGTAATTATACATAGTTTTCATTAAAGTAATAAAAAATTGGGGTAAAATAACTACCTTTTTCCTCCTCTTTGGCTCTTGTACTATCTACTGTAGTGACTTACTACTCAGGCGGAATCACAAAATTAAAGATAAGACAAACATCAAGCTCATACACTTACGTAACCAATTTAGCCATATGCACTACATATTTATGGAATCGTTAAATAGACTCACATCAAACGACTACAATATTTCCAATCCAAAACACTATGTCTTATTATCAAAACACCATTGTATGTTAATACCAAGACATTGCATATTGGCTTACAAAGACCAACTGTCACTGAACACATTCGAATCAATACAAACGTTTTCATGAAAAACTACTGGGGCACAGACAAATGGTCTCGACTTTTATGCCTGAAAACACAACGCGAGAGAATTAAAAAGAACTTGGGTGAGGGATCTACAGACATGAAAAAGTAAGAACTGTTGTGTGCTGTTCTGCTTGCCTTACTTGTCTTTTGTTGTTTAATGTAAGTCATACAATCTGTTGAGTGCCAATCTTAAATTTGACAGGCGTATACAGAAATATGAAGGGAAGAAAAAAATGAGTAAATCAAAATTTCAATATTATGTCAACAATTGTATATTTTGGTCAATTCCTCGCTGAGGTATATCTGAAAAAAATATCTTATTAAATGTATTAAAAATAAAATCACGAACGTGAAAATAATAATTAGTCTTCTGAATGTTGTTAAAGTTCTATTCTAACAAAAAAAAAAAAAAGAATGTACAATTCTTTCCTCATATAGACTACTTTATGTGGACTGCACTGACAGGGATCAGAGGAGAGCAGAAGTACTAATAATCGGCATCTAAGATTTTTTTTTGGCTTAAGTCCTTCATTGAGGACCTATACTGCCTAATCATGGTGAGGGGCAAGTTTTTTATTTTGTGGGACCACCACTTAATGAAAAAGTCAACGCTCCAGGCCGGCTTCGAACCGGCGCCGCCAGCAAGTCTCAGATTAAGACCTGTGCCTATAAACCTGAGCTACGGACGGACCAGGCATCTAAGACAGCCAGTGTATATGCGCGCGCGCACACGCACATACAAACACACACACAGAAACAAATATATATATGCATGTAGGATGTCCATTTTAAATCGGCTCAAGTGCATTCCATTTTAAACGGATGATCCAGTTGAAAAATGCCAGGAGAAATAGCTGTAGATCCATTTTCATAGTTTCCCCAACCACTATTACTTTTGATGCTGACGCGTTGATATTACGCGCTAATATTTCCATTTATAGTCATTAAAAATTATGAAAGACCAGAAAAAAACCACTTCAATATCTTCGGAATTGAAGGATTTGAATTTTTCAACTTCATTATTATTTTTCAGGTATTTTATAAGATAGAATCTTGAGACATTGTATTTTTATGCATTTTCTAACCTATTTCTGTTTAAATTAAAATTTTGAATAAGCAGCTTAGGGGTCTCGAAACTTGGCTATGAATGGCTTCAGAAATCATAAATAAGATACTGAGATAGCAACAAATTGATGGGAAAATATTATATGAAAGAATGAGTTTACGCTCAGTTCTTCTCTCCTAAGAAAATTCCTTGATCCGCTTGAATCGGAAATAACTAAACATTTAAAAAAAAAAAAAATCTTGCAGTGTGAAAATGCGACAAAGATAGGTCTCCTTTCTAGCTAGGGCTGGAGGAATGCTGCATAGTCCAGCAACAGGGGCGTAAAAAAAGTGGAAAAGGTTGTGGTTTAGAATCCTTGGTCCGTATTTATTTTGCCTAGACGAATGTCGAGAGGTGGCTACCTGCTGTGGGGGGTAGCAGCTACCTGAGGCAAGGACTTACCAGCTGTTGGTTGAGGACTAAGGTCATCTTCTAAAATCTACTGCTACTGCTGTAAATATAAAAACCTTCTCAAACAAACTGCCTCTGATTTTGATTCAATCAGGGTATTCATGATCTTAAGTTTAACATATTAAAGCATGTTAAATGGGAAAACTCATTTTAAATTGATAATAATTGGAGAAGTTTGGGGGGGGGGGGGAGGTGCGGTCAGCAAAGAACAACATAAATAAAAAAAACCGTATTTATTTATTTTATGCCGACGTTTCGACCTGAGTTTCAGGTCTTCATCAGGGCTATAGATAACAACATTTAGAGAAACATATAATTGAAAAGGAATACTATACAAACAAATTTCTCCAATCATTAATCTACGGTCAACTATCTACACCTCATTATAAATTGATAATAATTTCCTTCTTTTACCATGTTAAAACGTATAATTATAACATTTTACATGATTGAGAGTCTGTTACTAGGTCTGTTAAATGAAGAATGACGTCACGTTAATTATTTTCTAATCATACTGTTATTCCTTTTATTCTTTGTCTGGTATCTTGTGTTTTTTTTTATTTTTAATTCTGATGAAGACTTGAAATTCTGGCCGAAACGTTGACAGGAATAAATAAGTTTTTATTTATTTGCGTTCTTCACTGACCGCACTCCCAATCATATTTTTTTTATTTATACATAGAATAAAAGAAACAAAAATCCTTTTGAGTATTGGCGTTGCTTTATAGTTCATACCTCGTATTCTTAATTGTATTGGTCTCAGATCCCTGGAGCTTACAGGATACAATTTAAAAAGTCACTATGACTTATGCGATGTGGCTCACTATATGGTTCAAATTAGTTATTGCTTTAATGTAGGACTTAAGATCCTCATTGTCAGATATTTGAAGGTCTGTGCGAGAGAAATATATATATAAACATGCATCGGTTGCGTGACTAAGGCAATATGAATAACCCATAAAACATATTTTTACGACTGAGATTGAGGCTGATTTTGAAGAGTTGTCAAAAAATTGATTTACCTCTCACGCAATAAAGACATGAGGGAAACCGAATTTCCACACCATATTATGACACCCCTTATCATCAAAATGACAATATTCAATAAAGAGATCTCTGATTGTAAGGTTTCATGGACATTACGTCTGTTGGTACAGATAACTTGAATTTCAAAAATTCTTTTTTAATTTTAAAAGTAATATTTTTTTTTTACTCTCACTTACCTAAATATGGTATATGGTGCGGAAAGTATTGAGATCGTGATTAATTTCGAATTCCAGTTTTCGACAGAAATATGTTTTGGGGTGTCCTAAGTAGAAATAACCAAGATTCGCAAAATGGTCTGTTTGTGAACAGACAAGCACAAAAAACGAAAAGTATTTCGAAAATGAAATTACATAATTACGGTGGGCATATGACTGGAAGTGCCACTTCCGTAGAGATAGAAATACTTTATTTATCTATGCTGCCTAAATACATTAGGTTGCTATCTCACACAGCATACTTATCAATCCGTAATCGGACATATATAAATTATAAATTACACATACATGGTTTAATCAGAAAAAAAGAGATATAATAAACAATTTTGTTTCCCCTACAGTTTCCTTTTGCATTCAATTTCGGTCTGTAAAACAAATACAAATGTTTCAATTCATTCCTATTTTTCCTTCTCATTTCTGCTCCTCCAATTTCACCCTTTCACAATTTTTAATTCACCCGATCAACAAATTCGCTCACCGGAATTCACCCTCCTAGATCCTCTTCAGTGACCCGCTAAACAAATTCAATATTAGACGGTAATGTGAGATCATACCATCATTCATAGTCACAGCAGTAGATCAGTTTACCAAACACAAACAAATAGATACATTTTACGAGAATAAGACTAACACATAGATCAAAAGGAAAATATAATAAAAAAATCAATTATTCACTTTTATTATTTCGAAAACGACTAATAATTTTGATTAAACTCGCGATGTAATTGTAGAATTAAATGGTCTTTAATTGATAATAGTGTAATATTATAAATGAAAAGTATAATAGTGTAAATTAATTTTGATTAAAAGTGTTAATTTAATGTGAAGAATTGACAATATAGGGTAATTTTGGACTGAAATTATTGACCTGGGCAGAATAGCCTGCATAACGTTTCTTAATATTGATGTGGTTCTAAATTTTTATTGAAGATTGTTCTTGAGGATGTTGTGTGATGCGCGACCCGTACTGTAATGGTTAATCGGTTATAAAAAAGAGTTTTGGTCCACAAAACCTTTGAAAAGTCTAGCTATCTCCCTAGCTACGGATCTTGTAATTAACCTGATAATACTTTGACCCTTGTGCCGCGAAAGCACAGATGTATTGGACACGTAAAAAATGGTCGTAACCAATGAGCATCTGAATCAAAACAGTTAAATGAACTGATCAAGAATCCTGATATTGTCAGATTAATTAACATTGGACGATTCCAGCGGGCAGAACAGCTTTTTATTTATAACATTTTTATTTTTAGTTTCGGAATATGGAGACTTAATAATTCTTTAGAAAACACGGGCAACTCAGGTGAAAGGCAAAGTTTTAATACAACAAGTTTAAAATCAGTCTATATATCAATTTTATTATCACTCTTTGTAGATTTATTATATTTCAAAGCTATACTTAATAGTATTTATATTGATGAATTTTAACCATTTCCCATAAAGATTCGACTTTACGAAAATGCAAGTTTGATTGCACACACTGTAGGAGGGTAGTACGAAGCGTAATGAGGTAATTTTAGGCGAGTGTGTTAAGGCGTCACCTTAGCAACCTCGTAAATACAGTGGTACCTGTTCAATTCCGGCCTGGGTAGGTTGAATATTATTTCTTGGAGGTTACGGGGAAAGAAAACTCGATCTTCTAACTCTGATCAGAAAAGGGTGATAATCTGTGAGATTATCCCGTCTCTTGGATGACAGAAATGTCCAGGAAACGAAAAAAAATAATCCCTTAAGTTTCCTTTTTATTTTCAGTAATATTTACATCGTTTTGAAGGTTGAACGCGTATATTTTCCCTCATATTCGCGACTTCAGTCGATGCATTTTTGAAGACGCCGTGACAGATTTTATATACACATGTACTAGTTTCCCATCATGTGTAAGTTGGTAATCTCCAGATAACCCCAACCCCCACCATGGTTAGAATAGTTTCGTAATCTTCAGATAACCCCTACCCCCACCATGGTTAGAATATGTTGGTAATCTTTAGATAACCCCCCCCCCCTCTCCAGTATGGCAGAAATCAACAGGAAGGGGGTCATAAAAAAATAAGATAAAATAAAAAATGAGGTTCAATGCAGTTTCGAGGATATCACGGGAAACAGCTATGAGATAGTTGTACTAGGCTGGGTTCACGTCATAGCCGAGCGAATTAAAGCGCCAACTTTAATTGGTTCGTGACTCCGGCGGCGCCGGTTCGAATCCGGACTTGGAGTTCGACTTTTATTTTATTTATTATGTGATGGTCCCTCAAAATATAGTTAGAATAGAGTGGTAATCTGTAGATAACCCCCCTCCCTCACTGTGTGCCAGAAATGACTAGGAAGAGGGTTAAAAAAAAATAAATAAAATTTAATTAAAGAAGTGGTGCAATATCTTCTTAAAAAAATATCAAATAGCAAAAAAATATCTCCTACATTTGCGATTAACCTCATCGTACACGTGTATCACAAGCTTATTATCTATCTATTATACATTAATTTTATCATTACTCTTAGCCAATTTAAAAATTTACCAAGCTATACTAAATACGGTTCAGATTATTTGATTTTAACCTGTAACTTAAATGTAAACTAGCTTTACAAAAACATAAGTTTGAATGACGCATTGTAGACATGGAACAAGCTTGCGTCAAACTTCGTTCACTATTACATCTGTTTTCACTATCAGATGAAAAGAAGTACTTTTTCCAAGAAAGGAAGTACTCGTGACATAAAACGGTTTTCGTTTAGAAAGGCTAACTTTTGTGAAACAATTTCTCTGGAAATGGAGTAAATTAAAAAAAAAAAAAAAATGCTTTAAAGCAAGGACTTAGGGAGCTGGAGAAGGTCGGACTGGCTATCGACCTAGTGCGAGGCTATGGTGCCAGGCGAAGGGTGGTACCTGGGCCAACTCCTTATCACAGACACCTGCTGAGTACACCATTAGCAGTGTAGACTACGCGTGTAGTCCTGATTTGTCATTATCGATCTTGGTTCTGGTGGTGTCATGTAATGATCTCATCAAAAACCCCCCTTCACTGTTACCTTTTGTTTTCGTTACTTCGATAGCTTATGTAAATGAAGCAATGCACTCAACATGTTTATTTTCTTATAACTACTACGTTTCGGCCATTCTCAAGGATATCTTATTTATAATATCACAGCTAACAATGTCATTAAAAAACTGCAGGCTATTCTGCCTTTCTAAAAATTTATTTTTGTATAAGATATATTTTGACAAGGACAGAATAGCTTGCAACTTTTTAATGGCATTGCTAGCTGTGATATTATAAATAAAATATCCTCCAGAATGGCCGAAACGTAGCAGTTTTAAGAAAATAAACATGCTGAGACTATATGGATATTTTAATTATAATTGATTAACAAACCAGTCTCAAATAAGAAGTTAAATTATATATAAAGAAACAGTGTATTTCAATATATCTGTGTTTATATATATTCAACCAACCCAAGCCGGAATTGAACAGGTACCACTTTATTTGCGAGGTTGCTAAGGTGACGCCTTAACACACTCGCCTAAAATTACATCATTACGTTTGGGACTACCCTCCTACAGTGTGTGCAATCAAACTTGTATTTTCGTAAAATCAAATCTTTATGGGAAATAGTTAAAATTCATCAATATAAACACTATTAAGCGTAGCTTTGAAATATAGATCAACAAAAAGTGATAATAAAATGGATATATAGACTGATTTTAAACTTGTTGTATTAAAACTTTGCCTTTCACCGGAGTTGCCCATATTTTCTAAAGAATTATTAAGTTTCCATATTCCAAAACTAAAAGTAAAAATGTTATAAAGAAAAATCTGGTCTGCCCGCTGGAATCGTCTAATGTTAATTAATCTGGCAATATCAGAAT
>NW_027114863.1:16799-22413 GCF_000696795.3 Halyomorpha halys
TTCTATTTTTTGACATTTGGCTTTCGCTGATACTTAACTTATATATATACATAAATAAATTTTTATCGGGACCACCGAAAAATAAATATTAACTGACTCAGGTGGGAATTCAACTCACAACGTTCCGAACCGAGCGCTCCTTCATCTCCTTCAAATTAACTTACAGTTAATCATCTGTGTATATATGTAGATAGTAATAAATAATAACATACAATAAACAACTATCAGAGAAACAACAAACAGGAAATATACAAGTTATAATTATAAGGTTGGTGTTATGTGATTTTAAGTTGTGACCGTTCTCTGTCAAGGCTAGTTAGTTACCTGTCATACAGGCCCAGAAGAAGATAACTACCCTTGATTGTCACCTAAATCCTGATAGTGAGATTGTACTGCCATGATGTCATATTGTACACGGTCGCAGCGAAAGTAACTGCCATGGTGTGCCACCACTTCATTTTTGACTTTGACAATGCTGAAGATATGCAATTATGGCTGTCAAAAACAATAAAGTTGAGAACTTGTCCCACCTGTAGGGAGTTTGGGAGAGAGAAGTTTAAATTCCAGGGAGAGCAAATTATAGTCAACAATACTATTAAAGGGTTAATGAGGATTAATTAAAAAAAGATATATGAGTTTAATCAAATTTGCATTCATATTAGGCTGATAATTCTGTTTGTATTAGCGAATAATTAATCTTTCTATATATTCTTTTCATTTTAGGTGGTAGACATGAGGTGGGGTGTCAGAGATGAAGCTACAGACGATCATATGACAACAGAGCTGTGTATGAGGGAGATAGCTAATTGCCAGAGATTGTCAATGGGACCAAATTTTGTTGTGAGTAATAATTATCCTAATTTTCATATTTACTATAAATAATAATAAATGAAGACATTACATTATTTAGCTTCTTCATGCGTCAGATTTTAGGAAGTATTCTTCAACAAACATAAATAAACAGAATCGAATGCCATAATTAAAGATAAGATTAAAAATGTTTTGATCATTTAGCAAACAATAAATTTCAAGGGGGATGGGAATCATAGTTGTATGTACTTCGATATAAAATAAATTTCAAGTTGTAAAATATTACATTTAACACTGTCATGAGAAGGATGATTTTAAAACTATCTCTTGTCCCTCAGAGTTGGGCAACTATGAAACTAATAGCTAAAATTGCCATGGATACGACATTTATTTATCAATGGTTCATTCATGAATAAGGGTCGTATCCATGGCAACTTTAGCTATTAGTTTCAACTGTAGCTAATTTTTGTCCATCTCTGTTGTCCATAATGTCATGAACTGTAATGGTCCCTTCAACATGGCATCAACTTTATTGCCATTCCTCCTCAGCCTGTAACAATTTTCAGACAGATGCAAAGGGTTATATTATTATGATCTTATTAGCAATTAGAAAGGAAACTTAATATTTCTCTTCTATATTTTATTAAACAAAACAAACAAAAAAAAAAGACTAATAAAAAGAAAAAAAATCAATTGAATTTCTTTAATTTTCACTAAATTGCAATTCCTTGGTTTTAAACAATCATTCAAAGACGATTCATACTTTGAATATTTCTAATATAGAAAAAGTTTTTAGTGATCACTGTGTAATATTTCATTTTACATATGATCATTCTATAATATTTTATTTCACATACATGGTGAAATGATTAAAATGGATCATAAAACATTGAGTTTAACTGATGAAGAATGCTTTTTGTGAAAAAAAAAACAAACAAATGAAAAACTGAAAAAAATACAATCTAAACTACAGAATATATATAAATTACAATTATACAATTTGAGCAATGAGTAGTGCAATTAAATGAACAGTTTTATAATTTGTAAAATAAAGGAGGTACTCCCCTAATTTAAAATCTTATGTATTTACGCGTCATTTTTCAATTATATTTCATCTTTAAGGAGTTTTTATAGGCTCAATTTTAAGTTGTTAAATCTTTCACTTTATCTGAATAAGTTAAAAGAAAAAAAAACTGATGTACTCTATGATTGAAATATCTTATTGGACATTAAATAAATAAATAGATTTTTTTTATAATCATTTGAATGGAAATAGGGCTATAAATAACTTTTTTTTTATAGGTATTTTTAGGACAAAAATATGGATACAGGCCCATCCCTACTTATATATTATCTTCAGAATTACAAATGTTAAGGGATGAATTAGCTAGCACTGGAACAGATGTGACATTGCTGGATACATGGTACAGGAAAGACAGCAATGCAGTGCCACCCATATCGGTTCTGCAACCGATTTCATCAATTTTAGTAAATTTTAATAATAAGGTATCAAAATTTGTTTTCATATTTTGTCTTTCCTAGTTTATTTATATAATTTCATTATGTATTTAACAACTTTGTAGTTTATCCAGTGATTTATTTTGATAAAGATATGCTGAAGACAGTGATTTTCAATCATTTTTTAGTAGCAGAACCCTTTCACTAGAAGTAGGTAACTGGCAGAAGCCCTACACAGAGTGCCAAATGCTGTCTTTTCCGTTAAAGCTAAAAGAGGCTAGGATACCTACACAAAATCTGTCTAAAATTAAAGATAATTTGAGATAGTAAGGTTCAAAACTGTGTTGAGTTGACATGGAATGATCGATCCCTAAATTATTTCACGAAACCTCTGGAGGAGGCTTAAGATTTTTATTCTATTATTTGTCATTTTTTATTAAATTTCTTATGGGCATCTGTTATTTGTCTTTCAAAAAATTCAATCTTCCTATAATATCGATACAATGTGTACCACTTTTTTCCAAGTCAATCTCATAATTTATTGTTCTGGTTAAGATTTTTGCAGTACTTATAGATTCTAATATTTTTCTATCACTTATTTTATTATCAAGGTGTAAAATAGTTATTTTTAAAACAGTATAACTATTATAATCCTCATGGTACTGAGGTAAGATAAAGGAGGATCATTTACATTTTGTTCAATAACAGTAGGAGGATTGAATGTACAATTACATTTTACATCCAATCGCTTACAATTTCTGTATATTTAGACGTGCTCCCTAGCTGAAAAATGATCCTTTTTTTTTGTTATTTCTTTTTAGGATTTTGCATAGAGTTTTCCCTAAAAATTATTCAAACATTCAAATTTGGAAAAAAAAAATTTATATATACATTTCTTTATTTATTTTTTGAATTATTTATTATTATGGTTCAGTTCCTTATTCCTAGGATATTGTTTGTATCTCTCACCACATCAGCTTTTGTCCCCCTCTCCTCCTTGTCATATAAATTTGCTATGCCTGCAGTATTTTTGGCATTACTTCATATCCTGGCAATATACACTGCATGTCTTAACACCTCAATTTCATTGCTCGAACCAAATCAGCCAACCCAAAGCCTTTGGCTCCTGCTTAGTCCATCGATCCATTCTTCTCCAACTTTTAAATCCCTCAAAAACTCGGCAGATAGCTTATCTTTCAAAGAGATTTTTGGTAACCTTAGAAGTCCATTACTCTGATCTACAAGGCAGTACAGGGCATACTATAGTTTTATAGAGGTGAAGCTTGGTCTATCTTGGAAGTATTTGCCAATTCTAATGTTAGCTTAGTCCAATATACCATCAGTTGGCTGCGGTTATTCTCCTTCTAATCTCAACCTCGGGATTATTCATGTGAATGATTACTGATCCCAGGAAAAAAAACTTTGGAAGCTTTTCAAAGTTATAAGGCCCAATAGTTACTCTCCTACCTGATTTATGTATCTCCTCTGTTATCTAGGTTTTGTACCTATTAAATTAAATTCTAAAGCTGACTTGGCACAAAAGTGCTAGAAAAGCCTAGTCATGATGTCAATATAGGTCACCAATGATATCAATATAAGTAAGTAAATATGCTTTCATGTCCTTTCTTTCATCTTTGTTAGCCATGTCTCTTATAGCCTGCTCAAGTGGTGGATTAAACAATATAAAGGCCAGTCATATTCTCTTACCAGAGTCATTTGCTTGTACAAAATTTCTCGGATCTTCTCCCATGATATTCATCTCAGATCTTTCATAGTGAATTATCGAGCTTTCTCAGATATGGCATCCAACCATTTCTAACCATGGTGAGAGGGTCAAGTTTTTATTTCATGGGACTGCCTAAAAATAAAAGTCAACTCTCCTAGACTGGATTCGAACCGGTGCCTGCTAACTGTGCTATAATGACTGGAATGAGGTGTTTTATATTATATATGAAAAGGTTATTCATTATTTTTATTTTAACTTAAAAAAGCCTAACATTGTCTCTTACCAACTACTGTTAATACTAAGCTATATACTAATAATAAATATTTTTAGAGAATTCCTAAACTCCAGCAACATGATCAAGCTGTCTGGTGGGACACACTGGGAAAAATGCAGAAACTGTTGCGCAAAGGGGCTCAAAGCTTGTATAATAGTGGAAAAATGTCAAAAGATAATATGCATAATTATTTTATGTCTGGTAAATAAATAGACTTTATTTATTGCTAATATTCCATATATAAATAGATTTTTTTTTCACATTTAATATCATAATTAAAATTGAACTTAAATTTATTTCAGTCACTGAAAGGGAAGTTATCAATGGTATTCTGAATGTTAGAAACACGAAAAATCACTGCTTAGCATATGTCAGAATAATAAATAACATCAACTTACAAAATCTGAAGAAAGCATCATTATTCATAGATATAATTAACAGAAGTGTAGACTCGGAGGCTGTTAGACTTTTAGCTAACCTCAGAGATGAAAGGCTAACGGATAAAATTGAAACAACAAATTTTCAAAAGTATAAGTGTTACCTTACTTTATTCTATCAGTTGAACATCATGAAAAATTGATACTTCATTCATTTTCTAGGTACACTGTTGAGTGGATTGGTAGGGAAGGTTTAGATCCTGAAACACATGAAGAATACCTTAATCATTTTATTACACATTTTTATAAAAACATTACAAAACTGGTGGATCGTGCAATGCGAAAGGAAGATTCTAGTCCCCAAGGGCAGATTGTCACAGAAATTTTACAGCATCTTCATGCATGCAACAGTTCTGTACAGGTATGGATAGATAAAAAATCAATTTTATTCAGGGACATGGTCCCTTTAACATTAATGTACAATTAAAAGAAAACAAATTTGAAAAACCAGAAACTAAAAAATGAAAATAACTTAATTTATACAATGCTTACAATATAAATAAATAGAAAATCCTTAAACTAAGTAAAATAATTTCCTATTCTCAATTAAAAAACTAATAGAAGTACAAAGTAAAAAAATTAATCATAATGAGGTGTTAATAGTTATCTGTAGATAAATATGAGAAGATGGTCGGGAGTGTGGTCAGCAAAAATACACAAATAAACAAACTTATTTATTTGTGCTGACATTTCAACCTGAATTCAGGCCTTCATCAAGGGACTTCAGCGGAGTTTTCATTGAAAGTGAAACATCAAAACGAAGGTACTAATTAATAATTTTTGTTTATTTGTGTATTTTTGCTGAGCGCACCCCCAAACATCTTCTAAAATAAAATAATCAATTCATATTTAAAAAATTTTACACTTCTAAAGATATTATACAATGTATAATATATCTTGTTATATGAT
>NW_027114863.1:22463-53666 GCF_000696795.3 Halyomorpha halys
AATATACAAAAAAAAAACAACTAAATTGTTATTTTAAATTTAAAATAAAAGAAGTACAACAGAAAAGAAAAAAATTATATAAAAAATATAAATCTCTTATTCTAAATTAAAAATAAATGAAATACAAAAGGAAAGTAAAAAATTCATTATATTAAAAAACATATTGGCTTCTGATGATATTACACAATGTTAACAATATAATATCCATAGAAAAAATAAAAGTTATTCTTATTCCAAATTAAAAAAGTACTCAAGTCAAATGAAATAAAACAAAATAATCATACCATATCTAAAAAAATATTTATTTACCCCTGATCCAAATTCCATTCTTAAGTTAAGTATTATGATTGGAGAGCATCAGTTTGCAATGTGAGAAGGTTTTGGAAAAGGAGGGATTTAAATGAAAGCAGGGAAGAGAGCAGCTAGAGAATTCTAGAGGGTAGCGGAGTGGGCTTAACAGGAATGTTCGAATGTTTTAGTTCTGTGAGCTTGAATATAGAGTTCAGAATTATGATATCTAGTTTCCTATAGGTGAATAGAAGATTTAAATTACAGGAGACTATAGATGTATGATGGGTACTGGAAATTGATAGTTCTGTGTAGATATAAATACATGGTCATCGAAATCTAGTTAAAATTAATTAATTATTTTAAATTATGACATGGAAATACAGATGGTAAAACAAATAACTGTTTATATATACAAATGATCAATTTTTTATATAAAAAATTGTATATAGATTATAAGTAAATATAATTTTATTCTTATTAAAATTAAATTTTAATTCACTAGGTGTTTTATGGACGGGAAGAAGAGCTAGAGAAAATTGAACAATATATGAAGGGTAATTCCAATAAACCAATGGTTCTGTATGGTGAGGGAGGTTGTGGTAAAACCTCATTACTGGCTAAGTCAGCAGGGTTAACAGGGACAGAATGGTTCAAAGGTGCGAAGCCTGTTTGCATTATCCGTTTTTTGGGTACAACACCTGACAGTAGTGCCCTCACGCCAACACTCATCTCTATTTGTCAGCAAGTAAGAGAAATAAAATGCAACTTCTGATTTAAATGAATTTATTTACACTATAAAAACCATACCAAATATATAGTAAAAAGTATTATTTTCAGAGATAAAATAAAAGATGACAAATAACTAGGATGTATCAAATATACATTTTATGAATATTGTTTTCAGATATGTTATAATTTAATGCAACCCTATGATGATATACCCGATGACATTGTTCCACTGACAGCTCACTTCAAGAATTTGTTGACATGTGCAAGTGAAAAACAGCCATTCATATTCTTTTTAGATTCAGTGGATCAATTAACAGGTACTCAAGATACAAATCATGTTTCCTGGATACCGACCCGTTTACCCCCACATTGCAAAGTAATGTTATATTGACTATTTGAGTAATTATCCAGGTGTGAATAGAATATGGGAAATTTAATTCATTGTGATTATTAAAGCTCATCGTTTCCTGTGCCTCTGAAGCAGATAATCCTGAAGTTTCAAAGGATTACCATATTCTTAGGAAGATGATAGATGATGAGGAACAGTTTATTGAGGTCAGAGCTCTTGGTGAAGAGTTAGCTATGCAGGTCATAAGGTACATGTGTTATTTTTAAAAATTATTATTATTATTATTTTATGGGAAACAGACCATGGAGCCCTAAGTACTCGCACAATGTATAAGGAAATACATTGCACATTTCTTGACTGCTACCGCTGCCCCTTTAATCTAAATGGGGCAAAAAACCTAACTAAAAAATCTTTTTATCTAATTTTAAAAATAGTTTCATAAATTATTTTATTATTACAATTTTTTTTAATGGCCTTTTAAATTTAATTTTAAACATATTGACAATGCATATAACTGCTTGATGTTACATATGTATTCAAAACAAACATTTCAATTGTTCGTGACTATTCTTCTTTTTAGGATGTGGATGAAAACGGCAAAGCGTGACCTTTCAAATTATCAATGGCGCTTAGTATCAAATGCTATAGATAAATGTTCATTACCCATTTTCGTAAAACTGGTTTTTGCTGAAATTTGTCGATGGCGCAGTTATACAAAACCTTCCGACACTCATCTTGCATCTACGGTTATGGATTCAATCATGATGTTATTTGAAAGAATTGAGAAACAGGTATGAAACAGTGCACTAAATTAGAAAAAAAAGAGAACTACTTAATAATTAACTTATTTTTTCAGCATGGAAGGATTCTCGTCTTTCATGCATTGGCATATATAACTGCTGCAAAAAGTGGTCTGAGTGAGTCAGAATTAGAAGACTTGATTTCACTTGATGATAAGGTGTTGGATGATGTGTACCAGTATCACTTGCCTCCAGTCAGGAGAATACCGCCTTTACTTTGGACAAGGATACGTAATGACTTACCCAATTATTTATCAGAAAGAGAAGCTGATGGTGTAAGTGTAATGAACTGGTACCACAGGTGAGGGAATGCTGTCATAGCAAGTGTATTTTTCATTAATAAAATGGTTACTTACAAGTCAGATTCAAAAGGTCTTGAACCTTATCATTATTCAACTACATTCAAAATGGCAATTTTGAGATCTTATAAAGTGTAATTTTTTTTTTTAGTTTTGTGTCTTTTCAAACTGAAATTCTCAATTGTGTTATTTTATTTTATTTTAATTAAAATCTTTATGTATAATACAATAGATACAAACATTGCTATATTTTGGCCTGATCATATCGTCAGATTAAAGGTAATAGTGATCAAATGACATTTTGTATAGATGAGATTTTTGCTACCTACCTATGCCTGAAATAAATCTATGCATAAGAATTGACAAAATTGTGAAATAATCAATATTATTGGTTCATTGTTGATATTTTTAAAATTTTGAGCCGCAGATTTTGTTCTAGGACAGTTAGATAGCAGCAAATCTTATATCTGAAAAGATATGATTTTATCGCCAACCCAACATTATGATGGAAATTTTGTTATTTTTTAAATAACTCATAAAAATTGGGAATAATAACGAGGAAGATAATTTTCTAAAAAAATTAGGATACTTTATGTGTATGTGTGTGTGCTTCTTTTGATTGCCATAATTATAGAACAGCCTTGAAGTCATATTAAAAAAATAAATTAAATTATTTTATTATTATTATTATTTTATATGGAATGCAAAGTAGCTAATTACTTATATTTCAAAGGTTACTATCATTCTAATATTAATACTAAAAATTTGTTTTTATAGGCAGTTTAGGGATACAGCAAAAGAAAGATATTTCAAGAACATGAATATGGCAATTTATTTTCATTCTTCAATAGCTGATTATTTCCTAGGAATATGGGGAGGAGGAAAACCCAAACCGTTTAAGTACACAGAAATTCAACGGCATAGGTAGATAAATATCATATAGTGGTTAAATTAAAGTACCTATAATACAGATGAAAGTAAAATAGTTATAATGCAATAACTTTATAGATTTATTTTTAAAAACAATTTTGATCTCTTTTCTCTCAACTTTATTTCTTTTTAACATCCGACGTTTCGACCTCTCAGGTCATTCTCAAGGATTCCTTATTCTGTCTTCATTCCTTTTTTTTCCTTTAAAATTCATTATTGCCGGCTAATTGCCTTTGTCCTAATAATTTCTTCTATTAAACTATTATCCTAAAATTAAAACTTTCATTAACTACTTTTTTGTTCATTAACAAGCCCCAATTGAAACTTGTTGTTTCAATTGGGGCTTGTTAATGAACAAAAAAGTAGTTAATGAAAGTTTTAATTTTAGGATAATAGTTTAATAGAAGAAATTATTAGGACAAAGGCAATTAGCCGGCAATAATGAATTTTAAAGGAAAAAAAAGGAATGAAGACAGAATAAGGAATCCTTGAGAATGACCTGAGAGGTCGAAACGTCGGATGTTAAAAAGAAATAAAGTTGAGAGAAAAGAGATCAAAATTGTTTTTAAAAAGAAACTAAACCACTCTCAAACAACTATATTAATAAAAAATAAATTTTATAGATTTAATTTAACTGACAAGGAAGGTGCTGCTGATAGGAAAGTACCAATTCAACCTTTGGTATTTCATTCAAAGGATGGAAAAGTTTCAAGATATAATTTAAGAAAAGTAAGCCTGTTTCCCAATTTTAATTAAAAATAATAAACAATGGTATGTATAAGTATTCTACAAATTTATTAATTGTTGAAACAAGGTGAGACATAAAATAAAATACTTGCTTTCTATTGTCATTTTAAGGAAAACTCTGATATAACAAAGATTAATATCTGGTGATATTATCGCAAGCAAATTAAATTTTTTGCAATAAAAACCCTTAAATTAAATAAACTCAAGTGAATATCAAAATTGATGGTGATCCAGCCATTATTAAACAAAACAAAGCGTTGTCTATATTTAACTAGTAATTGTTTTGTGCAGTTTGGAGAATTACCTTTTCACCTTGTCAGATCGAAGAGATTCACTGATCTTTATGAAAATGTCTTGTTTAACTACCAGTGGCTTCATGCGAAACTCAGCTCCTGTCCACTTCAAGCAGTACTGAGTGATTTTGAAGATGCCTGTGCCAATATTGAAGATCGAGATATCACTAGGTACAAAAAACATCCTGTGTTAATAGAATCAATAATAAATGCTATCAAAATGTTTATTTATTTTATAAATATTCACCAATAAATTAATTTAGTCTAATTTATGGAAATAGGGGATGGTGTTACCAAATGGGCTAAGGTACTTGTAATAGGTAATCAGAGCAGAGTAATATTGAGCTTAGTAAGTACTTGGATGGTTGACTGCCCATTGGAGATGACAATGTTACCCAGGTACTTAGGCCAATACATTTTAGATTTGATGTCTGAGGCATAAAGAGATGACCCATCTCTGTGTCCGATGTAGCTGCTGTCCCTTCATGTTGGAGGTTAGACATAAAGCTAATAACCTGATCTCACAATAAAAAAAAACACCTAATCATGACAAGCATTGGATGATCTGACTGCCTCAACATAATAACAATCAATATAGGACCATGGAAAGTACCTACCATCTACAGACTGGGAGTTATCCAAAAATAATTTCATTACACAAAAATTACATTTCTGAAACGATGGAATTCTATTGCTGAGTAGATGATGCAAGATAATGGGGAATCAACTTTCTATTATACAGTGGGCAATATATGAAAAACATGCTGATGAGCTTACGTACGTCTTAGCGCCCTGTACTCCAATCCTGTGATGGGTCACCAGTATCTTGTGCTGCTGCTGATAATGCATGTGTGGCCAGCCTCTAGACTGTATGCTCCCCACACCTCTTTTGGAGCTGATTTTCTACCGAGACATCTTTTCTCCTCCAACACTGCTAAAGAGAAAGCCAGCTCATCCTCCCAAGTCACCAGGTTACCACCATTCCAAGGGACGTGACGGCCATGCGGGTTGGGGCACAGGTCCCAGTGTGCTTGGTTCGGACCGTTGTGGGTTCGATTTCCACCTGGGGTAGTTTAACATTCATTTTTTGGCAGTCCCGAAGAATGAATCTTGACACTCCTACCTTGGTTAGTACACGGCGCAACTTGGGTAGCCGCTAGGGGTTGGCTAAAAGGACCACAAGGCCCACTTGCCGGACTTGTTCCCCCCACCAAATACCAGTACCAGTGCAACCATTCCACAGGTGGAGTTCACTTTGTGGTTGATAGGTTGTGCTGTGGCTTGTTGGCTTCTGTATCACTTGATGGTGCCACCTTGGCTCTTTTGACTATAAAATTAAACCCCTCTCCTTTCCCCCCCCCCCCCCCCCCCGGGCTTTAGCACTACATAAACATAATAATAGATGCTTGTGGACTGAACTGAGTAAAAAGTTACTACGTAATGTTAACAGCCATAAAAGAGGTAAGATGGCCACAGGTTGGTAAAAATACTTTAGAAAGCCATGCACTGTTCTGCTCTAGGAAAAAAGCCAAAAGTGAAACAGCTGATTCTGGATGTATAGTTAGTCCAGCTTCAAGGAAATCAGTTATAAACTTCACCCCAATTAGTGTGGGGATAAGTGTATTATGCAATACAGATTGCTGGTTAATATCAGTATTATTCGCGTATATGTACCACACAAAAGAAAAAGATCATGAGTTGAAGAAGAGTTAGTTTGAAAATGTTACAGACCAGGCTCAAAAATATGATATCAAATTAATCATACGGGATCTCAAAGCCAAGATAGTTTGAGAACCTCAGTTTTATTTAAATTGAATCCTGATTCAAGGAGAAATATCCAAAGATTTTGAAATGAGATCAGGTTTGAGGCAAGGAGATAGGCTCTCCCCACTGCTATTAAACTTAGCTCTAGAGAGGAGGATTAGAACTTCATATTAAAATGGAGGGATGCACGTTAACATAAAACAAAAATACTGGCATTGGATTAGTTCCAAGGACCCTAACTGTACGAATTGGTCTCTAATCATTACTATAGAAAGCAGAATCGAGAGATTGAATACAGAAGTCCTCTGCACAATGACTGAATCAATTTGGGGTCAGAGACTTGTCTGCATGTCATGATATGAATGCAAGGTTAGGATAGGTTTGGTTTTGGTTAAAAGCAATCCATCAGGATGCTTCTAAACAAGAATGAATGCCACTGTAGTTGGCAAGAGATCACATGGTAGGACCAAAACCAGATGGATATCTAGAATAAACAAAGATACTGCAGAACTACATGCAGAAAACTAAAAGCAATATTCTAAGATAGGCAGAGATGGTGGAAACAAAGTAAAGTGGCCAAAGATCTATTTGGTATGTAGAGACAATAATTATAATATCTACAAAAAATTATAGGTATATTTTTTAAATTTTATCTGCTTTTCTTTTTCTATGAAATTTTACTGCAACCAGGTATCAAAACATCTGATCTAAATACATAGTAAGTAAAATTTTAGTAGATACAACCAAAAGAAAGGTATTGCTGCAATTTCATTTAATTTTTATATTATAATGTTTTAAATAATATAAATGAATGTCAATATGATTGATAAATAAATAAAAATAAATTATAGCTAGTTCAGCATATAAAAACTTATGAAATACATCTCTAAGGAACAAGGACTGTAAAAAAATATTTCTTATAAAACAAGGGCATCACTTAAGATATCTTGTCACTCTGAAAAAAGCTTTATACCATTAAAAAAAAATTAATTCTTCATTCCAGAATTATCTCGAAAGAATTATCTAAACATGTGTTTATATAGGTATCCTATAAAATGACAGTTGAGACAAAATTTCTCTATAATGAATTTGCTAATTTTGTTTCGGATTGTCACAACCCAAGTGAGGATATGAAAAAGGATCAACTTTTTATTACAGTGGATTTTCATTATAAAGATAAGAAAAGTCTTGTAGTGAGAGTAGAACTGTATAAATCATATTAAGATAGAAATTAAATAATATATAAACAGAACAATAAAAAGGATATTTTGAATTCTTTTTTTTACCAATGTTACTGAAAAGAATGAGGAAATAAAATTAAAATATGCAATTAATTTATTATTATATTAATTAGAGATTGGGACCGGTGGATCATGAGCCATGTTATAACTAGGAACGAATGTATTTAATGTATGGTTTAATGCTAATGAATTATTTTATGTTGGAGTTCAACCATTTTAGTATAATTTAAAATTGTCAGTAGGTAGTTTATTCCTATGATTTTTCAAGGGTCGCATTTTCTCTTCTTAACTACTTTATCCCATTAGAATGCCAAAAAATTGTGTTTACTCAGAAATTTGGAATAATTTCAACAAGTATCACTTAAGGCCCTGTTGCGAAAATGCAACACTGAACTTTGAAGTCATCCTAAGAAATAACATTGACTTACTGCTATAGTTAATTTGATTGAAATATTAAGATGTTATAACAAAACAAACTCACTAGGGGTAGGAATTTTCTGTAAGCATAAAAATATTGCAGTCAAATAACAAAAAAATGGCTTTGATAATTAATGGGATATGGTGTACAGTGAATGAGGGAATTTGCCGGAGATCAGGAGTGGAAAACCTGACAACATAGATACAGTTATGTCTTTACCTGTCTTCCCACCAGATTTTTTATACTTTTCAGGGCCCTGTTTCATAATGAAAGCTAATAGTATTGGTTCATAATACAAATATAGAAATAATGCGGTAATTTCACTAATCATTTTTTTTTTATAATAGGGAGGACTATTAGTGATATTACAGGAGTTAAAAAGTACTAAAATAAAAGTTACTATTGTACAAGTCAGTGTAATTGTATTAAGTTAAATCGACTAGACCAACAGTATTAGTTTGTACTTTATAATGAAACAGGACCCCGGTTGTTGCATTTTTGTAACATTGGTCTCTCATGGGTAAATGGACTTGGGACTCATATTTTTGATATGCTAGAACAATCATAAGTTTGAAAGATTCAATGGACAAAAGAATCAGATTCCATTTTTTTAGATTTAGAGTTAAAATAAATCGTTAATTTCATGACCAACAAAGTTCTTTATGGGTACTTGTTATAATAAATAACCATTAAAACCTATTTTAAACCCAGAACAATAAAAACATTATGTAAGCAAAAAAATTGTATCCATTTCAAAAATATAAAAATTAAAACATAGGTGTAATGAAAATTATATCTAAAGCTAAAATCAATAGAAAAATATCCCATAATCTATTGGTTCTAAGGAAAATCATACTCTTCCTAAAATTAAAAACTAATTGTTTACAAAAATGTTCTGTTCATTTAATCTATAAAGTCTTTTAAGCAATAACTAGATAATCACATATAAGAATGAAGAAAATTAGTTAAAGTCACATCAGTACCTGAGAGCAGCTCAAGGATACTTACATTGTACATAGTTAACTTAAACTTGATTGAGCGTTACTTAATGTGGTGGTACCTCACAGATTCTGTGCCCCAATGTATCAGTAGCATTGGCATTGTTAACACTGCTGTATTATTCCAATACTACCATATGAAATAAAAAGTAATAGGGCATGGCTAATATGAAATGTTTTTCTAATCATTAGATCTAGATTATTACTGATTAAATTAATCATTTGATTTGAGAAGTGTGGAATAGTATGATAATTAGTAAATTATAAAAGTATTATTGTAGGAAGATAGTCTGAGTGGTGGCCAATGAACGTATCAAAATAGTAAAAGAAAACTATTGTTAATCAACGTATCACCCCACTTTGCAGGGCTATTTGATAGAAGAGATCCTCTTTGCCCTTAAGTGGGCAAAATGTTGGTTAACAATAAATAGTTTTTTTTTACTATTTGGATATTTTTATTGGCTGCCACCCGGGCTATCTCCCTACAATCTACTTCATACAGTCAACTATCTTCTTCCAATAAAAGTATTATTGAATCTAATATAAATATTAAGTTTCTTAAAACAGGTAAATTCTTATAAAAAATAATTTTCTTAAATATATTATATTTAGTTTTTTAAAATTATATTGTTGTTCTAATTTGTCCAAGATTATTCATCATATTTTCCATTAGGGAAGAAATTCGATTGTTGAGGAGGTGAGAAAACTTTGGTGTGAGTTATTTATTGCATGTGACTTCTATTTTAGTTTCTTTGTAATTTGTTATTCTATTTCCATTTTTCTTATAAATTATAACTAATATTTTGTATTTAAATATTTTTTTCTAGTGTATTATTATACTAATATTATATCTTTATCTATCTTTTGTATATTTTGGCCTTTACAACTAATTGCTTACTAGCTTGTTGGTGTATTCAACTATTATTAATATATTTTTAATTTTTTAAAATATTTTTATGTAGTTTATTAAGTCATTTTAAAGTTTCGTGAGTAGTTTTTTGGTTTTCATATATTTACTATTTGCCTTCGTAGACAGTTATTAAATTTATTCCTGTAAAATAATATATTTTTTGAGTAAAAAGTTGATTGGTAATAGTAGATTGTTGTTATTCTTCTTTAAACATTTGATATATTCGCTATTTTGTAGACTGCTGGTCACTATTTATGTTTGTTATAAGATATTTTTATGCTATCAGTATTCTGTTGTACATGTATTTTTGTGGTTTTATTAAAAAACTTCAAGCTTTTTGATAATCGCTTAAGTTTATTATTACTAGAGAACAAATTTTTGTGCAGTAAAAACCCAGAACACCCAGATAATCAACTTTATTGTTTAATTAATAATAATACCATATTTTTCACAGAACAATAATATCTTTAACTTTTTAAATCTTTGAATTAATATCCAACCTCCCTCATAATTTCATTGTTTGAAACGATGGCTGGCACATAAAGAAAGATCATATCAGTCCCATAAACAAATAATGGTAGTGTATACTGCAACTCGAAGCGCATACTCTAAATAATACTCTCAACAGTATTTCAAAACATTAAATTTCAAACAGTATCTGCCTTTTATTCAATATTTCATTTAACAAAAAAAAATCTCTCTAGTTAGAGCCCAGAGTCATTTCATCCATGTATCAAAATCCACAACAATAACTTCACCACTGTAATCTTTAATTTAATTAAATAATATATTTAGTGTCAGTAACTCCCATTCGTTGTAATGCTATTGAAAGAAATAAAGTGTTAGTGTTTATAAGTTGATAATGCTGTAACTAAATAAAATCATTCCACACTAAGAAAAAATTAGCATTAAAACCCCTACCAATATCGCATATAGAGCTGTGGGTAAATTATTCAACCCAGAAAGCTCAGAATGAAATGGTAATCTATTCAGAGTACACCTTCTCTGTCTATAAAGTTGTAATTAATTCTTTCAGACCAAGTGAACCACTAATAAGATATTAAATTTTTCCAATTTATAATCCATGATTATCAGTTTAGCATTCTCCCCTGATCAGAAAAAATACATTTTTACCATATTATTTAATAATGAAACAATACAAAAACTCAAAGATCTCAATTGATATAGATCAATCTTTTACCTGGATTGTTCCATAAAAATTTAAATATAGTCGATTGGTAAATGCTAAAGTCTAAAGAATTATAATAAACATTAGGAACATAAAAAAAAAAAATACTAACTATGTAAACTATCCTCATGATAAGCCATCAAGTGCCTTCACTGAATGTTTGCTTTATTTAATTTTTAATTTAATAAATTTATAAGTCTAATGTTTTAGAGAGTTAATGTTAGTTGCTGATGCACTTCGTCTTGGCGGAGCTATTCTTAGTATATATCCCGATATGCTGGCGCCTCAACTTGTCGGCCGACTACTTCCCGAAATCGGAATGAATCCAAATATTAAAATGCTACTGAATGCCTGTGATTTAGAAGGTCCAGCAGATTGTGCTTTGTCTCCTCTTTATCACTGTCTACATACCCCTGGTGGACCTCTAAAAGTAATATTGATTAATATATAAATATAAATTATTAAACTGTAACACTTAAGTATAATCCACCCATTTTTCATTTTTGATATATAACTTACTTTTTAGTATTCATTGGAAGGTCATCAGTTTGCTGTTTTTGATTTCAAATTGACATCGGACTACAGATATATTGTATCAATTTCGAACAGATTCATAACTTGGGACCTGTCGACCAGTGATATGAACAGAGATGTAAATCCAGGCCTGGAAGGAATTATGCAGCATCTTTATCTCAGTCCTGATAACAGATATGCAGCTGCTTATACTAATAATAATCAGGTTATACTTACCTATGAAATGTTGAGATTAGAAATTATAAGAGTATTAAGATGAGAAATTATAAGAATATTAAGATAAGTTATACCATATGATTGTACTGTTAATGAACTTAAGCATCACTAATCATAGCTACACTCTTAGTTGTAGTAACTTATCTGTAGTACACATTTAATTAACAAATTTTGACAGCTTTTAGAATTTATCATGGAAATTGTGGTCCAAATGGTGAGGTCGCCTCTGGTGATGGGCAAGCAGTGTGAATAGGGTCTCTCCTTAATCTGTTCCACTCTGTTTACCCTGTCTTACAGAGAATTACCTCTGAACAAAACCATTCCCCATTCATCTTCTTTTTCCTTGGTGGCTACAGCCTGATGTGAGCTTTGGTCTCTTTTTTAAGCTTTCACCAGGTGTTTTGGTCCAGTGCCATCTCTCTCCAGTTTCTTATGTAATCCATTCTCATCACTGGTCCGTAAATAATCATCTTTCTTTATGACACCTTCCAAAGAGTTGGAGTCCCTTAGGCCTTGCTGAAATAAAAAAAAACTTTATCTACACTACAACAAATAACTAAATATATATATATATATATATATAGTATAGGTTGATGATTTAACATTGTAATTGCATAATGGGTTAAATAGGTTGTAAGTAGTTAATTATAAGTAGTTAAACCACCAACCTACACTTTGATTATCAAGCTTAAAATTAAATAATTACACAATTTGGCAGGAATTAATCATAACACAATATGATTTAAACCCTAACAAATGCTAAAAACAATTACACCATATAATAAGCTAACATTCATTTGTCATTTTATTTATAATATATATATATATATATATAAATGTTTGTCTCTTGACTAAAACTGAAGTAAGGATTAATTTATAACTGAACCACATTACCATACCCTGAAGCACTATACTGCTTGTTTTACAATGGTTCCTGCTAGTGATATTTCTTGAGAAGGGACACATGAAACAGTCCTCTTACAATATTCGGTTCCCTGTTTGGGCGCCAAAACTATGTGATAAATGTATGAATTGATATTCTTAGAAATACATTTATTTAAATAAAAATTAAAATAATATATCAATGATAAATAAAATATTGAAATACTATGGTTTTCTGAAGCTTATTGAAAGTGATATCTTATTATTGGGATCAATCCTGGGTTTATCTGTGGATACAGAGTAAATTAAATAAAAACTGCCTTGGCTACCTTTACAATTATTCACAATAGATTCCATTTTTCACTTTCTCTTATATCTTGGATGAGGACCAACACTTGTCTGTGGCAACACTATTTCCCCTGTCACAAACATAAAACATATTAAGTGGACTCACTGTAATAGTCTCTCTAATGCTGGGCTTAACCTTCAAAGGAATAACTGCTAGTGTCTTAAGAACCTTCTTCCTACATTGAGATCCTTTCAGATTCTTTGTCTCCTCACTTTCATTTCCACAGGCTTTTTGGCTCACTTAAACTATCATATATTTGATAATCCACTACAATGCCATACTGTGTCTGAGCTGAGATGGATATTTTGTACCCTTTGGAGTATACATCAAACCTCTGAGGTAGTTTAATGGTAATTTCATAGTATCAAGTACATAAATTAATTATAAAATTGAGTTATGACCCTCAGAAAGTGACAGCCAATATTCAGTTCATTGCTGCTTGTCTTCCTGAATTGCTGAAGTGCATCATGAATAGTAGACCTAATTACTCCTAACTTTACTACCATGTATCGGATGCTCCAGCCTCCTCTAAGTAGACATCTTTCTTCTCTAAGGACTACCTCTTTCATCTCATGAACCACTATTCTTGACCAGAATAGATAACAAACCTTTTTTAATGAAAAGAAACACATAGTTAAAAATTCAAAGATGTCAAAAGTTGCAAAAACCTACCTAAAGTTGAGAAGAGCTGAGTCCAGTCAAACAGTCTTAAGGCAAAGGAGCGATAATTTTCTTCTCTTTTGATCCTGAAGGGATTATTTTAATGTGTTTAGTCTCAGCCTACTCTGTACTAACCACATTACCAAAAAAATCAAATGTATTGCTCATAATCATCTTTTAAAGTCATAAATATTTAGAATTCATTTTTTTTCTTTCCTTGAGTGTATATTGAATAAAACATATATAGTTTTTTCTGCATTCTGCCATCATTTTCAATTACTTAACTAAAATTATGGAAATGTTAAGTAAAACTTGTAGACTTCAGGCATTAATTATTTTATAAAAAATGTTTGATATGAAAATTATAGAAAGTTATAGTACAACATTTTACAAGGTAAAGTTCTTGGGCTAATTTTTAATTGAATAAATAAAACAGAAAATTGTAGATGCATTAGATTCCAACTCACTAATGTATTTAAATTTCAGCTCATCAGTTAAAGGCTGATTTTATCTTTTAACTATGTTCTTCTAAAATTGTATTTTGTTGTTTTTCAGATTAAATTTTCATTTGAAAAGCTATTTTAATGTGTTTTCTTTATTCAAAAATATACTAAAAAAAAAAAAATGAGGTAGTAGATGACATATTGACTTTTAATAGCTACAATACTGGTTTAGACATTATTTGGACCCTCTAAAAAGACATGAAATTTTGGTGTGAACTAAACTTTAATAAAAAAAATATTATGACAGAGTTCTCCTGGATCTAACTTACTCATCCATTCTATAACAGTAAATAAATATCTATGTAACTTGTGTTCTAGTCAGTTCTCCTGAACACCTTGAGCAGCGAATATGTTGTTATTGACAATCCACTACCTGAAGGTGAAGAGGTGGTTGGGTTATTTCTTCTTAATCAACACTTTTTTATTCACGGCTCATGTAACTGGTGCAGGTTTGATATGCGAGGAGAGCTAATAGCTAAGTAAATATATGAAACTATTATTGTAATTTTTTTTTTTTTATTCTGTCAAAGATTTATGAAAATCAAAAATAATAATTTTTTATTTTAATGTAAACTTTATTATGACATGGACAAAAAAAATAATGTTAGTCGAATCAATGAAGTATATTGGTGGAAACGTATTTGATAGCAAGACCTGTTTGGTCAAAGGTGTTTTCGCTATGCCAGTATGCAGTGAATGAACCACCAGAAGCAATGATGTGCATGTGGCTCTTTCACACCCTTACAATCTATATGGGGAGGACAAATATTTGAAGATTCTCATTGTTTAGACAAACATTACTGTTAATCAGGGATAATTTGAACAAGTTTTCCTAACATTCAACCAGGATTTTTTATACTTGATTATTTTAAATTTTTTGTTTACCAATCTTTTTGCAATTTAATAGAGTAATAAATAACATTAGTTGAGATATTATTTTTTTCATCAGATATACAAGTATGGAGAATCCAACAGAGTGGCCTCTTTTCTCAATGGAATACAAAACCTTAGAAGATTATCTTCTACTCTTTTGGAGTGGTAATTTAGATGATCCAAGACTTCTTTTAAACACAAAAAGGCCTTATGGAGAGTTAAGCCCCATTAAATTCCACAGGTTAACAATTTTAAATAATTGAATAGTAAAAAAAAATTTAAATTATCATTATAATTTTAATTATTATAATTTCAGTGCTATGGTACTAAACAAAGAATGGAATATATTATATTGCTGCACTCAACCAGGGTCTTATCAAGTTAGTAAATATACTGCGGCAGATGGTTCTAACTCCTGGGAATTAGAGACAAATTTTGTTTCACCATGTAAGTTTTGATGATTATTTTGGTAATTTTCTATAGCATCAAAATTTCTTAAAAAGAATTTTTTTTAGATGATGAAGTTAATGAAATCCTTTTACAACTCAAATTGGATAAAAAGGAAACAACTTTGCTTGGAACTTCATATAATGGTTTCATAATCTGGGATCTAGAGAACAATTCTGATAGTAAAATGCTGAAGTTACCTCATGGCATCAGGAATATTTCAACACGTGTATTAAGCTCTAATTCTTTCATGATTTCGGCTTCAGGTGATTTTGCAGTCGCTGGTGTAAGGTATAGTTAATGATCAAGATAGGTGTAGTAGTAGCAATGTAGTGCAAATAAAAAATAAAATCTAGAGAATGTTTCTTAGGGATTTGTTTAGGTCAATAAAAAATATCTTTCATTATATCAGTGTAGGAGTTTCAAAATGAATATTAGCTACTCTACTCTGTCATGAGAGATAAAGCAAAAGAAATAAAATATTGGAAGATCGTTGAGTATGTAATTAATAAAAGGAAGATGGTGTGGGTATGGTCAAAATAACTCAAATATTAAATAAACTATTTATTATACTTTGACTCAAAAAAATACTATTTGAATGATTTTGGCCATACCCAAATCCTTCTTTCTTTTATTACAGAAATACAATATTGAATTTTTGTGATACCATATTTTCAACATATTATTATAATAAGGGATAGAAAATCCTTCCTCACCATAAACCATTTAGATTTTATGTGAAATAACTAGGTATAAGATTTTTGTTTAATAAAAAGTCAAAATATGTACATTAATATGCAATAAAAATGTAGAAATATCTATATTGGAAAAAAGGTAGTTGACCATATGAAATAGATTAGGAGATTAGATAGAGGAAGATAGTCCGGGTGGTAGTCAATAAAGGTATCAAAATAGTAAAAGAAAACTATTTATTGTTAACCAACGTTTAGCCCCACTTCCACTGAAGATAGCTCAGTTAGTAGCAGAGCTTGATTCTGACAAAGCCCTGTGCAAAGTGGGGCGAAACATTAGTAAACAATAAATAGTTTTCTTTTACTATTTTTATACCTTTATTGACCACCACTCGGACTATCTTCCTCCAATGTAGAAATATCTAATTACATCTCGGAAAGTGATAATGACAAAACAATATAAATGCTGGCTGTAAGGTATATGTGATGTTACAGAAATTAGCTATAATTTATAAATTGTATGTACTTAGAAGACGTTATAAATATATTTATTTGTTAATCATTAGATTAAAAGATTTTGGCCACAATAATATTATTTTTTTCTATGATACTACTGAATAAAAGCACCCTGAATTTATGTTAATCATTAGTATATTATAAAAAAAAAAAAAAAAAAATAGAAAGAAATTTAATGTAAAACTCATTGTATTTAATTTATGTCTTGAATTTTTATATCTTTGTTTAGGAAAAATCTTTATGTGTGGGACCTACAAACATGTGAGCTAGTCAAAATTCTTGATGCCCATTTCGGAAGAATAATTTCTCTTGAACCTCTCACGATTGGGAACTGGAATTCAGTAAATGATAATTCTAAAACTGATTGTTTCCACAAGTTTTATAAAATTCAATTTTCACTTTCACAATTAGCTCACAATTTAGAATGATAATTCTAAAACTGATTGTTTCCACAAGTTTTATAGAATTCAATTTTCACTTTAACAATTAGCTCACAGCTTTTATTATTTTGACCGCACAAAATATTCTATACCCTCTAAATTTTTCTATTAACTTTTTTTAGCTAAAAAAAAAAAAAGAGAAAATCACCATGAAAAGGTTTATACTACAATCAACTTTGACATTAGGATGATAAATTTTGCATCATCAGGTTCTTTGGTATTTTTTTAAACAATAATCAAGCATTGCAATACCTCCTGTTCTCTTCTATTAGACCTGTTTAATGTTTTAAATCTTTAAACCAACCATATCATCACTCAACTTATAATTGCATTCTCTCATCTATCTTGCCATTTAGTCAAAAATATTTCCTTTGAAGTAATGCTATCTATAAAGTTCTACCTCTGTTGCTTCCTGCCAGAGAGCGCTGCCATGTTAGTGTAAATGTTGTATAATGTGGATTTGTTAATTAAATTGTAAATAGCATAATGTTCTTATTTATAAACCATGTGAATATTATCATAATAGTAAATATATTACTCCAATAAATAAACGTGAACAAAAGAATATACTTGATACACAATAAAGTAATTTCTTACAGGCAAAAGTAATTCCTTTCATCTGCCTTAGCATTCTTAGTAGATTAATTATCTCAGAGTACCATCTATACAACTTGTTCCCCCTGTGGAGCGGCCCCTCCTATCCTTTGTACCTCTGGCCAACGGCTCCTGGACCAATATTGTGACCCTCGTCTTCAACGGACCCAGCCCACTCCCTTATAATATCAAGTGGCAAAGTAATGGCTTTATAAATATGTACAAATCTTAGAATAGCTATTGTAGTTGTTTTAATAAATAAAATGATGAGGTAGGAAACAAAATCCACAGTTTGGGAGTGAGCTAATTGTCATTCCACCGTTATAATGATAAGGCAGCCATCATTCAACTCATATTCTTCTGCCTATCAAATGCAACTTGAAGGGTTAAAGTGCATATTTTATGTGGTTTTTATTTAAGTTTATTCTAATAAATAGCTTCTAGCGAATATAATTACATGCATTTGGGATATAATTATAACCATTAAGGAATATGGTCACCATGCATGCTATTTGGCAGGAGCAGATACACCAGCACTTGAGTTTTAAGAGAGAAAGCACAATAAATGAAACTTCCTTTCTTTTATTATATTTTCTCTTGTATAAGTCTTCATTTGCAAAGAAATATCACTATTAAACTATTGAATAACTTAACTCTAAATGCATTGAATAAAATAAGTAAATGAATTGAACCACTACTAAGCATCTTAGTATATCTGGATCTAAGTAGTCTCTCCGAGAAGCAATCAGGACACTAATGATGTACATGATTGAAGAGTTCTTTAAATAATGAAATAAAGACCAAATGAATTCCATTTATTTCATGATCACAGTTCTAAATGCCTTATTAATTATATCTGAAGTCAATGTTAAATCCTCTATCATTTAAGTAATAGAGGATTCATCTTCGAGATAGGAGTAACTTATTTATTTGATGATATATACCACACTATGACAAACTTAGAAGTATTTTATTAAATGGGCCATTACAGACCATCTTAGTATGTCAGAACCTGAATAACCACTAATTTGGAGAAATCAGATGCCCCTGCCTGTTTCTGATTTCCCCGTATCTTTCTGTAGACTGTAGTTTATGACCATCCAATGGATTTGACTACTAAGAAACCCACCAAAAGAAACCAAATTTGTTCCTTAATATCTTAAATGTAAAGTGTGAATAGGAATTTAGAAATTTGATTTTGAGATCAAACATAATTCTAGTATAAGTAAAAAGCTTCCATACCTTTACTAACAAGGAAGCCAATTTGTTATTTTATGTGATACAACCAGATGAAAAGTAAAGAAAAAATAATTTAAATATATTTTTTTATTTCCTAAGAAGTTAAATATCTAGTTTTATTATAATAATATTTATTATAAAAAAAGTTATTTATGTAAAAAAAAAATCATTATTAAAAATAATATTCAATTAAGAATGAAAAGTCATTATAAAAATTTAAGTAAATTACTTTAAAAAGTAAACCAGTTATCTATGCTATCTCAATTCCTAGTTTTTAACAAAAGCACTTTCTGTTTTCACGAATTTCCAATTCATTTCAAATCAGTTTTCAAATAATAATTTGATTTTGAAACATGTTTTGTTTGAATTTCAGGTAATTACATCTTCTATTGATAGGTCTGTAAAAGTTTGGAACATAAACAATATATTTGAACAAGTACATGTGATTGACAGACATGAACTTCCAATAGACTCAATAAGGTAAGAAATGCCAAATTTATGTTTTTAAAATAGTTTTTCTTTCTGTATTACAATAAATTTAGTCAAATCAACCTATTTTGTTACTTTTCCATTAAATTTTAAAATTTTTAATTGTGGATTATCTTAGCACTATTATAATGATGAGAGATAGTTGACTGTGGACAAATTATATGAGGAGAAGATTGTTGAGGTACAAAATTCAACTTATTTTTGTTATAATTTGACCGCACCCCCCAACCACCTTCTCCTCATATAGTACTATTATAAGTGACAACACAATGATAAGTGAGTGATAATAGAGTTAAGTTAATCTGTAATTAAAAGTTTTAAAATTTAAAAGAAAAGTGACAAAATAGGATGATTTGACTAAATTTATTGACCTGAGCAGAATAGTCTGCAAAAAGTTTTTAATTGTTGGATGTGAGGTGTAAATTTATATTTAAGATTGTCCTAGAGGATGGCAAACTTGCCTGAAACATTAGACATTTAAAGTAATAATAAACAATGTTTGAGACTTAAATAGCATACAAATTATTTTATTTAAACAATAAAAAATGAATCAAAATTGTTTAAACAAAAACATACACAACTCTGAAGGAGAATATAAAACGATTTTTTGAAACAGTAATATGATTAGTTGGTTTTTGGTGATATGAAAAGTTGGTAGTTCAGGGGTAAAAATTCTAAATTATTAAACATAATAAACTAAATTATTATATATTTCATGTGATACAAGTAAATAAATTAATTATGACTGTAATGATCCTTGAATAAATTGCAGTGTATGCCAAGAGGTTGGGCTTGCAGTAACAGTTACTCGAGGATGTGTTGGTGTCTGGGATATGCTAGTAGGCCATTTGATCTCCCAACTTGCGGACAGTCCACTTGGAGCTATTGTGACTCATGCTTTAATTACACCAAATGGAAAGTAAGATGTTTTTAATGATAAAAATGTGGTGTGATGTACAAATCATGCAACTTTCACTTACCACCATACTTTAAGTAGAAATTAAGTAAATTTCTTTTATTAAATTTATTTCTGCTAACCTATGGCTTGTTGCAGTTATGTGATACCATACTGGTATTGTTTCAAAATAGCCATTTCTTTGTTATTCATGATAGTGATACTTCCCCTTACCATATTTCCGTATAAAGGCTGTTTCAGGGTTAAGTGTCCTAACTGAAAATATGAATTAAGGATCTTAAAAAAAAAATCCTTATGAAGGTACGTCCATTAAAGTTTTGTTTAAGAGATATCCATGTCTAAAGATTTTTATTGTTATGAATTATTTAAGTTTTAATAAATAAATTATTATGTGTTCTAACTACTTTATTGATGTAGTAGATTAATATGAGAAGATGGTCGGGAGTGCAATAAGCAAAAATACAACAAATAAACAAAACTTATTTATTTGTATCTATGTTTCGACGTGAGTTTCAGGGCTGAATAAACAAAAAATGAGATAAGAACCATAACTATCTTCTATTATTATCAATCAACCACTATCCACTTAATTTATTTTTCTGTATATTTCCAAGTTTTATTATTATTTTATTTTTATTTTTATATAGAGATAGTTATGATCATCTTGTTTTTTGTTTTTTCCAATCCTGAAATTCAGGTCGAAATGTTGGTACAAATAAATAAGCTTTGTTTATTAGTGTATTTCTGCTGGCCACACCCCTGACCATTTTCTTATACTTTAATTATGAAATTTAAAAAGTAATATTTAATTAGACATTAAAATCAATATCATGTAAGGTGTATTCCTTGGTAATTCAAAAATAATTTTTATTGCATCCGATTTCTGAAGGTAATCACTTTGAACTATAACTAATACGAATGTTAATGTTCATATTTCATTAATAAAGCAGTTGAAACACATATTCATTTATTTATTATGAGCTAAATAATACATAACAATGAAAATCTTTAGACATGAATATCTCTTAACAAAGTGTTAATGGACATACTTCGATAGAGAATTTTTCTCTCATTTTGAGATTATTAATTAATATTTTCAGTTAGGACATTTGACCCTGAATGAAAGTAAAAATAGAGGTCATTCCATTTCAAGTGGTCCAGCACTAGTTGCTCGACCACGTCAGAAAAATTCTATACCATGTAGGTGTATTCCTTGATGTTTTACGTGATTCTGACTAAATCACCTTCTAGCACAACCGTTGGTCTATTAATAGTACTTTTTTACAAAGTACTGCACCCCTGACCATTTATGGGTTGTAACGGTGCAGATTTAATTTTTTTTTTTTATTTCTACTAGCTATGAAATATAGTTAATTATTAAAAATGAACAAAATTAAAAATATTTTAGAGGAAACCATTTTGAAAATTTAGGATTTTAGCCCTGTCTGGTTATTTAAATGAGGAAAATACCTTGCCGATTCTAATGATCATTTAATTGTATGTTTATCTGATTGTGGTCATTTGCTAGTATGGTGATTAAAACTGAGTTGAAAAGTATAAGAAACAAGTTACAAAAGAGATAAGATATGAAGTTTAATTAATTATTTTTGTAATTACTATTAGAAATTTATGGAAAAAAAAGAATATGCTTGAATACTTCAGGTGCGTATCAATATAATTTTAATTGATTTAAATATAATTCTAGATACATAATATCTGCTGAATCAGGTAGTTTATTAATTTGGAACCGTATTACTGAGCAAGTTATTTTCAAAGAAGAACAGCTTGGCATTAAACAATTGATGCTTTTGGAAGATGGTACGAAGATACTTGCAATGTCTAAACCTGTTGTTTCTGGAGCAGACGCTCCTCCCAAAACTACTGCTTATGGAATTTTAAGATCTATTCCAAGTATGTTATTTAGATACTACATAATATGTTTCTTAATGAAATAGTTAATTTAGTTTTATTTAACTTAATACATTATATTAGTTTTCATAAAATTCAATAAATGGTCAGAGGTGTGGTGAAAATAGGAACAAATTATAGCTAACAACTATTTATTTGCCGCGTTTCATCCCACTTTTTAGGGCTTCATCAGGGCTAAAAAGATTCAAAACAACATAAATATTTTGACATTGTAGGATAAAAAGTAAACTAAGATAGGGTTAAAAATTATGTAAATATACATGAAAAGAAAATTATATAAAAATGAACCAAAATAAATAAAAATCAGATGTACAATAATAAGTATATGTTAGAAATAAAATAACATAAACTGTTGGGTTATGTAACACGTAATAATAGAAAAGTTGTTATGAGAGAAATAAAAAAAAAAAAATTTTTTACACACTAAAAGATGGAAAATTAAGGAAGTAAGATGAATCAATAAAGGTCAAGAAAGAATAAACAAAATTTAAAAAAATAAAATAAATCAGAACCATCCACCAGTTGATGTTGAGAAAAACGTTGAACGTGTGAAGAAATAACGGAAGTGGTAGAGACAGAGTGGAGGGGAGACAGCCATTACAGATGGTTTAACATAGAAATACAATACGAGAAAAAGATATAAAGATATGATAATAATAATAACTAATAATTATTTATTATTTAATTAAATAAATATTATTCAATTTTAGTCTCAAAAGAATTTATATTTCTTTATAATTCCTACCTTTTGACCAATTCGGCCATCCTAAAGGACAATCTTAATACAATTTTAGAACTATAGCAATTTAAAGCTTGAGCAGGCTATTCAGCCCAGATCATTAATATCAGCCCACAATTACCCTATTTTGTCAATTCTTCATATTAAACTAAAACTTAATTACAGTTAATTTTGTTCCTTTTTTGAACACATACCTACCTACCTTCTCCTTCCATCTTCATATTTTGAAAAATATGGTCAATCATTTATATATATTAAATGATTGGAGAAGTTTGTCGGGTGGTGCAGTCAGCAAAGAACAACATAAATAAACAAAACCATATTTATTTATTTTATGCCGACGTTTCGACCTGAGTTTCAAGTCTTCATCAGGGCTATAGAACAAAAGAGATAACAACAAGAAAGGAATAGTATACAAACAAATTTAGAATCATACAAAATATTGAATGAATCATAAATGATAAACCAATCATTAATCTATGGTCAACTATCTACACCTCATTATATGTATTTAATATATAGTATACATTTTCTTTTTTCTAAATCAGTTCACTAGCTTAGGAAACTTTCTGATTCTTCTCAATGTTTAAATTATCAATTATCTTCATTATATTTTTCTTCAATGTACTATAATTTTCCTCATTTTGTCTTGTGCGTCTTTTATAATAGATTCTGCGAAATAAGATATTTCTTCCTTATTACTACTCTACACTTCTTATTAGACCATTCTTGTTCCTCTCAAAATTCTTTTCACCTACTGCTGATATAATTATTTTATAGGTGGAAATACAAATTATGTTTTTGATTACCCCGTAAGAAATGTGACTGGAGTTAATTTCAAAGAGATTGTTTTGACTTGTGACCTTCAAAATATTGTGGCTCTTGCAGCCGACAAGGGCGCACATCGGGAAGCTCTTCATGTTTTCAACGTCAAAACAGGCCAATGTACAAGCAAGATATCCCTAAAGGTTCCTGGAGTTAGGGTTAGTGACTTTCCTTTTCCTTCATTTTAACTGTTAATTAAATACTAACTTATTAGTATATGTTTTAGGATGTTAGTTCTCTCGTAGCCATGCCTCAAAAAGCTACACACATAGCTTTAGTTGAAAGTGAGAAAGTCGTCATATATGATATAAAAAACAAAAAGGTAGTTAGAACTGTGCCTAAATGGGGTGGAATATGCACAATGGATGGAAAATATGGATTATATGCTCCGACAAGGTAAGTAGAGTTGTGTTCTCTATTAGTATGTTACAGCATCAGCTATATTCAGTTGGTATAGACCTTACATTTCAATTAGCTCTGAAATCTATAAGAACATTGTGATAGGACATTTTAGTATTCTGGTTTTTGAACAGTAGTTATGAAATAATTTTGGCTCATTCATGTGGTACTAAACTGCCCATTCTACGAAGTAATGTAGTTCATATTAAATTAATACAATAAAAATTAACAAATCTAAACTTACAGGGGAGGCTTGGAACTTCTGGAATTAAAAAGAGGTTCAACTGTTAAGACATTTATTCCTAGAGTGGCTGAAGGCGTATTTACTGTTATATGTATGTTCAATAGGACTGATGAGTATGTGCTTTATTATCATAGTGGAAAAAAGACTATTCGTGTTTTCAGGTAAAGTTCAAAACTGAGCATTAAAGAATGAAAGATGTAAAATAATCAACAGTAATTATATACATTTTTTCTTTTTATATTTACCTCTATATTAGCTAATAACTATAGTCTATCTGAACATTACTAAGATATATTTTCATAATGTTAACATCATTTTATTTTTTATTAAATGTCTCCTAATAGCTTAGGTAATCCGAGTGTTCGGCCTCAGACCTCAACACTCTAATCAAAGGTATTAGGGATGGGCTCTAACCTTATTCATGTGATGTTAAACTGATTTTTCAGTTTGCATAAATTATTAAAGATACAGAAGAAAAAGAATTGCTTTATTATGAAATAATAACTTATTGTTTTGAAGATTGAACATGTAATCTTCTGATTCATTAACTGAAGCTCTGGTTTTATGTGGATATCACATGGGGTAAAGCAATATAATGTGAGAAAATCAAGCCTTATTCAAGTATCTGACTCCAAAATTTAGAATGATTTTAATAGATTAATTAATTAGTGGATTAAATTCAAAACAATTTTTTTGGCCAGCTTTTGATAAAATCTACTATGTAGATTACTGATTAATGTACTATCAAATTTTATACAAGAGAGGATTAACATATCAATATTAACAAACCTATTGAACTTATAAAGTTTGTATATCCAAAATTAAATCAAATAATTGATTTCTTTTATCCATATTTCTCCTTCTTTAGGACTTCCGATGCAGAGATGATTGCAAATTACCGAGTTCAGGCTGAACTAACAGCTATAGAAAGTACAGAAGATGGTAGATGCATTATTTTGGGCACTATAGATGGTTGTCTTTCAGTATTAGCCATAGCTGATAATGAAAAATCTGAAATGAAAGAGTTTTTGGTGAAGCTACCATCTAGAGATGTTAAGGTTCTTATTAATGATAATATAATTTATAAAGATACTTTAGTTATTTAGTATGTGCTTGGACATTTTTTTTTTGTATTAAATACTGAAATTTGCATAATTACAGTGGAAAAAGAAAATGGAAAAAATGAAAGCATCAAAGAAGTTTCGAGCTGCGGGAGCTATTGCCCAAGTTTGTATTCAGCTTTATGATTCTGTTACAAATGACTCTAACGAAGATGAAGATGAGTAATACATTTAAAGGCTAAAGGACTGTGATATTTATTATGTGAAAGAAATGGTGCTATAGTTTATTATTATTATTATTAATAAGTCTGTTTTATTATTAAATTCCTTCCCCCCCCCCCCCAAATTAGTTTATTTATAGTTAAGATATAAAATAGATATATACTAAGGTTTTTATTGTTGTATCTACTGTCATTCAAACAATAAATATATTTTTAAAAGTTATTATTTTTTTTTTTAAATGATCAAATATTTCTACCAATCCTAGGCATCATACATCATAAGAATATTTAAAAATGTCTTCGTACGAACAGCTGACTAGTTATACAAGATGGATTGAAATATCAAGAAAAATAAAAACAAAAAGAAGAAATATTAATAATTAAAGCAGGTGTTTGAGTGAAATTCCTGTGAATAACATCAATAAAGGTGCAAAATAGAGAAGATTTAATAAGCAGAAACAAATTGCTACTGTGTTGTTTCTGAATTGGTGTTCACTGTAGCCTGTGAAAAATAAAAAGCAAAAGGATTTGGAAAATTTAATGCCGTCTGAGAATAGTTGGTACAAAAAAAAAAATTTAAGAGCAAGTTTTTTAACGTTGCAGAGATCAAAGAGTACCTGAGAGTAATATAGAATATTTGTTACAAGACTACTTGAAATGAAAAATCGATATATATTCTGGGACCCTTGGTTCCTATGAATAACAATTTTAGCAGTATTTGTCTGGCTAAAATAAATTATGTAAAAAAAAATTAAATAAAACTATAATAATGATTATATACATAAAATATGAACATTAGATACAAAAAAGATACATATTTATGTCAGATTGATAATCAAGGAGACGGATAATTGATGATAAGTAGGAAGTTTTACGAATGGATATGGATAAGGAATTCCAAAATGAGATAGCTCAAAGGGTAGAGAATGTTTTAAAGAAGGCAGTTCTATGGGAAGCGAAAATTGGTAGGTTCGAATCTTGTATTTAGCAGGAGGATGGATGAACGCAGAGTTCATGTTAATTTACCTTTTTATATATTATCTTATAATGTCAAGAAGTTCTTAGTTGTTTTTGTATCTTTTAAGCCCTGATGAATCCAAAGGTCAGAAAATAAATAGTTCTAAACTATTTCTGCTGCTGTTTTGACTGTAACCCTGACCATCTTCATAATTTGAAATTATAGGTCAATTATATATATAATATTTAATTTAACGTATTAACGAACTCTCTAACCACTCAAACCCCCTAGTTTCTAATCTTGCATCCTCTTCCATTCCTGACAATCTTCCGAGGCGCCTGAAAAGAAGATGGCCAGGAGACCAGCTAATGTAAAATGTCATTAGAGTGCCTACCAATGGGTAGTTTCTCTACACGCCTGTAACACTCTAATTTAACTTAGATCAGATTTACTAAAAGTATTATAATGTACGATTGTAAATAGCAATAAATAAATTTTAAAAAACGTATTAACATATTAGATAAGATTGTTTTGTTTTTTTATAAAATATTTATTTAAATTTACCTAATCATGATTAGTTTTAAGATTTAAATAAATTTAGCTTAAGTTTTATGTCTTCAAAATATATTTGCACTGCACCTTAGTATAACAAAGAATCCTTTTAACCTGTCACTAATCAACTTAAGAAATGAGCGGGCTAATTTCTGCGAAGGATTTTAATTGATTTCTTATCTCTAATTTTAAAATAATTATCTATGGCTTAAAAATAACTATTTATTATCCTAATAATATTAAAAATAATAAATATAGATATATACATGATTTAATTTTAAATATATACGCCTTTAAGGGAAGGCGACTTCCCGCTTGGGGGTATGATTAATTTTTCTGTTGAACTGATGGCAATTCTGCTTTATAGAATAACGAGTATATCGGACATTTTTTATGTTTCGCTTGCTGTTTTTTTAAAAGTGAAATACGGGATTTTGTCGTAATTTAAAACTTTTTTTAAATGTGTTGGAAATGTTTGTATGGTAAGTGATATTTTCGGCTCCTTTAAGTTGTCCTTACGATTTCTATTCAATTAGTTTCAAATTTGTTTGCTTTTAAAACCTTAGGATTTATGCACATTTCAGTTATTCTTTGTCCTGAACTAATTGAATCAGTCTGTTCATGTCCATTGAGGATAAAAATAAAGATTTATAAAATGTAAGCGCAAATTAATCAAGAGATATCGATATATATATGGTACATATGAGTACGATATATATGGTACATATGAATACTTGAAACACTAATACTTATTGTCATCAATCGAGGCGTAAATTAAAGCTTGAGTTAATTTTTTAAACTATAGAAGCTAAATAAGAAATTTAAATATTCATCAATTCATTCAATTAAATTGGTACCTTTTTCCTTTAAGGTAAAGCAAATGTGTATAAAATGAATTCTCTTCATACAATTCACTATTGTAGTAAGGTTGGTACTTACTTTTTTTTCTTCATTTTTTTATAAATAGCATAATTTAATCTTGCTTACTTTATTCTTATTTATTATTATTTTTATCCCCCTTAGAATAATTTAAATCTTACATAAATAGCATACTTTCAACTTCATCTTATGCTCCAATACTTTCATAGTCTGAAAATAATCTGAAAATAACTATTCTTAGTAAATGATAGGTTTTTTTTTTAATTGAGTTGAGTTTATCTATTAAATTGATCCATAATGTGACAGGTGGGTAAGTTACAATTATTTGTCTACTTTATATACTAAATCATTCGTTCAGTATGATGCTTTCATTATTGTATTTATTTATATGGAAATAGTTTATAATAAGACAAATAAATATCGCTTTGGGCCCCTCAGACCATTCTGCTGTGCTTAGGGTTTAAAATGATTTAATTATGGCAGCAGTTTTTATGTGCCAATTTCAGTTATAAGGAACCATATTTTCTTATAGCTTTTGCTATTACCCATTTTTATTTTCCGAATTACTGTTTTAGTTTGAATGTTAATAATCATAGTTGTTTAATTCTACAGAATATAGTTTAGAATCTTCTTTATTTATAGAACAACCCCTGAAGAGTCCTGGTTTCCTCTAGTAGAAACTACCGTCTCCTATTCTGTGCCACTGCCATCTTGTTTCGAATGTTCAGATATTTTCTGGCATCATTTGCCACACAATCTGCCCTCTGCTGCCTACAATAAAAACAAAAACAAAAGGGGCTCGTCAGAATCCTCATAGGAAGCATATTGTTATCCATTCTGGTGAGATGTCCTGCCCATCTGAGCCTTTTAAGCTTGATGGAACACGAGATATCCTGCTGATTATACATATTATTCAGTTCCCAATTGCTTCTTCGCCACTGATCATTTTCAGAAAGGCCTCTATAATAGTTAACAATTTTAGTGGTAAAAAAAATGTTGCTTTTATGGGACTGTTTGATAAATTATTTGATTTGTTGCTAACAAATGATTTATTTTAGAGATAGTTCATGAGAATACCAAGTATTTGAACATGAAATTCTGTTCAGGTTTATCACATTTTTTAGTTTGAGAACCAGTTAAAGACTTCTAGCATGTAGAAATATATTGGACTAAAGACTTGGTTTGTATTGAAAGTAAATTATTCTAAATGTTGTGAATTTGGGAATTGATGAGAATTTATATAAAATACTTAATTCATAAGTATTTTATAGATCATTGAAATTTCTGTTTCATACTTTTTTAAAGCTATACTTGATCTTATAATCTTATCTATTTATCTTCTTTGCCAATACTTGTTTATTTTTAATGTTTAATTTAAATATTTTAAAGATTATATTAGTAAAATAAATATTTTTTCATACTCTTCATAAGAGACTGATAAAACTCTCTTAAAACACTTCACAAAACTATGTAGTTTGATATTATTATTAACTAATCTCTGATTATTGATATCGGATTTAAATTATCACAATATTGTATGGATTTGTACATTTATAGGTTTAGTGTGGGGGTGTTGATTTTTTTTTTATCACATTCCAGATTAATCTGCATGAATCTTGCTTGGTTTCTATTACTAGGTTTGGATGTGTTGCTCAATGTTTTTGTTTGAAATCTTTAAAAGTTCTGTTTCTATTCCATATTCAAGTGAATTTTCTTAGTTTCCATCAGGGTCATTTAGTTTCTTTAATTTAGAAATTCGCTAAGTTTCAAAATGCACCTTGGTTGATAGTGAACTTCAAGAAAGAAATGCCATCTTGGAGAAGTCATGGGTAAGTTGTATATCATATATATTTTTTTCCTGTACTCCTATCAAAGAAACTCATATTAAAAAGTTCCTTACATGTTTTATTTGATAAATGTTACTCACATATCACAGTTTACATTCCTACCATGTCTAGTTTTTATTTGAGATAAATTAGTTAAATAAAGGAAATTAAATAAATATATTTTTTTGAAAACTATGCTAATTTTATAGATTTATTCATATTAATATCTTATCTATTCTAATTTTAATTTTGTTAATTTGATGTACCCTTAATACATCTGCCATTAGTAGAAAAACAAAACAAAAACATGCATAAGTATATTAACATCTAACATAACAGTCAATGCTTCACTATTGCTATATTTGAGGATGTATATACATTAATTGAACACTATTGAAACTTTGATATCAATTGATATATAGATGAAGTGGTCAGATGGTTACTATAGTGGTATAAATAGTAACAGCTAACTTCGCCTTATAATCGTTAATACTGGTCTGAATTAAGTGATTTTTTCTTATTCTTTTAGAAAATTTGATTATCTGTCATATTGTCCTACATATACTTCATAAAATATGAATAGTTTTTATATAATAAACCTCATTGTGCTTCAACATTAGTACTGTATTGAATCAATTCAGAATGACTGACCCAGTAAAGTGTGGTAAAAGACTTTTTTGGAGTGAAACAAAGTGAATATTAGTTTAGCACCTGGAGAAACCCTTCAACATATTTTCGAAAAATGTTTTGGCCCAAAATTTTTGCCTTAAATTTGAATTTGAAAATCAAAAACATATAATTAAGTTAAACAAGACTCAACCAATCTACACCAAACTTGGCAGTGGTTTAGGGCTTCATAAACTGCAACAAAGGATGCAAACTGGATCTAATTAAACTAATTTGAACCGAGGATGTAATATAAATGATGTTAATGTAGGTTAAAAGAGTTAACATTCAGTTTTCTAACCGTTATATTAATGTAGATATTAACGCATAGGAGTTAGTAGGTATATAACGATTGTATGTTCAGTGGTCAAGGAATAAAAACAATCCTACAAATAAATCAAGGGGAATTTTTTTTAAAATTTTTAAAATGGCTTTTGAGGGTTTCAGACAACGCTGAAAACGAATATGATTTGCTTTTTCCAAAAAAAAAAAAATTTATTGACCTAATTTACTGAAATGCTCATTATCTTTTTAAAATTTTTATTGCTTCCTCCTAAAGCATTTCATCCTTCAGAAATATCCAACATCATTCAGAA
>NW_027114863.1:55106-57420 GCF_000696795.3 Halyomorpha halys
TAAATTATTAAAAAAAAAAATTTATTGAGTGAAAAATATTTTAGTTGAATCAGTAATATATTTTTTTTTATTCTTCTGAAAGAAGCAAATAGATTGGCTGATAACCATGAAAAAATTATACTCTTTGAGCTTCGCGCCAAAAACGTTAAATTTTGTTAATTTTTTTTTTTACCGAAATAATCGGGTTAGCCTATAAACTCCCCGGGTATATCCTGAAAATTTTTGAGTTTTTGACGGAAATACCTGTTTTAAGGCCATCTCAGCCCAACAGAACTGCCGTGTACGGGGGTTCTAAGTCCGACTAGGGGTTCCCCGTACAGGTATTATATTGAAATTTATTAATCTATTCATGTATTTATATTATATATCTATATTATGTATTTATATTATATATTTATATTGGATGTATTTATATTATGTATTTATGTATTTGTATTATGTATCTCTTTCGGTTCCCATCAGGAACTGAAAAAGTATGAGCTATATTTAATTCAGACACTAGATCCATAGACCCCCTCGCCATGGTATGCTAGATATGAATATCTATAATTAATCATTGGAGTTCTTTTCCACCGGTATCGTGTTCACCATTTTACTATGCTATTATATATGAGGTTGCATGCAGGGATTCTTAATTATAAAGTCTTTGTTACATATTTACAATTATATATACATTAGTAAGAATAATATTATGAGAGAGCATGGTAGACTTGTTTCCTTATACTTTATTTGTTATATTATGAATTGAGAAGTACCAGTTGGGATCTTTGATATTTATACTGAATCTAAGTTATTAATTCTATTATTGACATTCAAATTACAACAGAAAAGGTCTTACTTGTTTTAATGACCTTGTCAAGCTTGGCTGTAGTAGCTGAGCGGATCTTGAGCCACGCGTCTTGCCGCCCCTTGCCGCGACCGCTGCTGAATTCCTGCGATGGGTGACTTCCTCCTCTGGCCTCCAACTGGTCAGCCGCTCTCTCTTCCTCCAGACTCTCCTCTTCCTGGGCTGTCTTCCGACAGCCTTCCTCTGACTCCCGATGGTCTTCATGTCCTGTCCTCGCTCACAAACTGTTTTCAAGTACTCCCTCCCCCCGACTGTGTCCAACTGTATTCCTCCTGCTCTTTTTGCTTATTTTCTCCTCTCTCCTTATGACTCCTCCTTATGCCGACAAAAGAAATTACTTAACGCTAAAAATTCCAACTGGTGCCTCCCATTACATATCACAAGATAGTCTCGCAAAATGATCTGTGTGCGTCTGTTAGGGAACAGCCTAGCTCAAAACCTAAAACTCCTAAGTAACTGAATTTATATATATATTTTTTTATTTATTTATTTAATGTAATTTACAACTGTACAAAATAATACAATAAGTAAATATGTTGTATGTTTCATATACACTTGAAAATCTTGGGAAGGAACCTCCCATCGGTTTATTACATATACAACATTAATTTAAATTAGAAGGTCCCGTGGCCATCTTCTTTTCAGACGCCTGAGTGGATTATCAGGGATTGTTAAGGATGAAAGATTAAGAATTAATGGGTTAGGATGGTTAACGAGTTTGGAATGAAAGGACGCATATCTGTTTTGGGCCAGTTCTGCAACGAATGGGATGTTAAGGTCTTTGTGAATGAGTTTATTTGTAACGTAATACGGAGCATCAAGGATTTTACGTAGGATTTTGGATTGTAAGGATTGGATGCGGGAGAAATTTGATGGTTTGGTGGGGCCCCAGAGCTCAATTCTATATGTCCCAATTGGTCTAATTATCGTAGTGTAATACTAATTTTTTGTAGAGAATGGGAAGTTTAGAGCGTTTTTCAAGTAAGTGTTGTTGCAATCGGAATCTACGAGCAGTTTCTTGTCATTTCAGTCTTGTGTGTGGATTCCAAGTAAATCTCTTGTTCTCCATCTTGACTAAGTATCGAATCTGTTCAACAGGCGTTAGTGGAGTATTTAGAAAGGACACTGTAGGACAGGAGAGTAGAGGTTTACGACGGAGAGTAAAGGTGATCTGTCTGGTGGGACTTGTCAGGATTTATTTTGATTCTCAAGTTTTGACACCATTCTTCAATAGATGTTATGTGTGGCTGTAATGTTTGTGATTTATTAGTTGGGTCGTTGCTTACAGACAGTATACATGTGTCATCAGCGTATGTTGTTAGGACTATGTCAAGATGGGTTGGGATGTCAGCTGTATAAACCGTATAAAGAATGGGACCTAAGATACTACCTTGAGGAACACCGGCGGACTGAGAAAAGAGAGATAAGTAGAGATGAGTAGGCTAGGTTATGATTTACTTTAAAGGT
>NW_027114863.1:57955-71077 GCF_000696795.3 Halyomorpha halys
AGGGAAATAGGTGGATCGGAGTGTAGCATTATAGATATAGGCAAGGAATAGAATGACTTTACGAGGGAGCTGTTTCTTGTTGAGCTGATAAGATCGTGGCCAGGAGCTTTTTTTAGAAGGTATTTGGTAGATGATGTTCATTATTTCTGAGGGATGAAAGGCATTAGGAGGAAGGGTCATTTGGAGTGGAATTGTAATCTCTGCTGCAACATGTTCAAGATGGGTTCGATTAAGGATTAAGTTCTGGAAAGTTTGTATTCTGTGTTTTCTAATTTCTGCTTTTAGTCTGTTAGTCAATCCATTGTAATGAGTTTTGTCCGAGGGATATCTTGTTCTGTTCCACCTCGCTCTTGCCCGGCGTTTTTCTGTTAATAATGCTTGTATGTGACGAGGTAAGTTGTTTTCTCTAAAACATTTTATGTCCATTGGTGAAGTATTGTTAGTGATAGTAGGTCCTATCGATCTAGAAAGTATTTCGATAGCAGAGTCGATCTGTTCTTTTGTTTTTAGTGAAATTTTTAAGTCAAGTACGTTTTCTAGATCAGTCCGAAATTTTTTCCAGTTTACCTGTTCTGTAACCATTGAAGGAGGAGAGGTTTTAGGAATAGGATTTGAATGGATGTGAAGTAGAACCGGGCTATGATCTGAAGAGATGTCATCTAAAGATTGAATTGTGGATTGTGAGGTGGGTATTTGGGAATTAACAAATATATCAAGGATATCGGGACGTTTTTTAAGGGATGTAAGCCAATAAGTAGGATTTTTAGGAGAGAGGATGGAGTAACTATAGGATGTTGTGACTCGAGAAAGAATCCTATTATATATTTAATGTGGATATATACCTGGGATATGATAGCAACTTTTTCATTAAAATCGACTGACCGAAAGAGCCAGTTCATAAAATCGATTTTCAAAATATAATCTAAATACTCTGATTTTAATTAAACTCGCTATGTCAATGTAGAATTAAATGGTCTTTGTTTATAGTTCTTAGGTCTTATTCTCGAGAAGAGTTTAACCTCCTGCAAATGTTTCTCAACGTTTTGGTTGATTGATGTGCCCTTAAGGCAGTGGTACTCAAGATTTTTTTATTGGGGGCTACAGACATGTGTTAGTCATGGAGTCGCGGGCCGCAAAAAAAAATAATAATAAAATACATAATTAAAATAAAAAGTTAGGGCATGATTTCTTTAGGGGCCTCTACATGTTGGCCAAGCCATGGCGTACATACATACATATATCAGACATACGCGAGCATGTGGATGGGTGGCTTGGCTTGGTTGGCCTAGGATCGTTGCCGATCCGTCGAGAGTCAGTTTTTTGGACACAGATCAAAGAAATTCGTGAGAGCGCTCTTGTAGCATCTCCACCATTGTTCTATGTCTAGTTGCAACTGAGAGCTGTTAGGAGGTTAAAGGTGTTTGTTGGTACTTTTTATAATAAGTTTTATATTTAATCTTATTTATTTATATTTAATTTCCTTTCATTTTCTTTTTATGTAATAAAAATAATACAATCCAAGTGCAATGGCTGAAACCACTAGTACGTCCGCCATGCTTGCCTCTCTGAATAACACTGACATGTGGATGGTCCGCACTTTGTTTGCCGAGCATTTGTACGAGCCTCCGATCCGTGGCGAGCGGCCAACATGTGGATCCACCTTTAGGTTTCCGCGATTATTACGAATTGAAATAAAGAACTATGAACCGATTCATTGCATATATTTTAACTTTTTTTTTTTTGTCATTTCCTGACGTTTCAAACGCGTTGCAGTGTTCATGGTCAGTCGTTTAATTCAAATTATTTAGGTACTAATAAAAATCCAAATTAAAAATTAATGAACTTATTATAATGAATGTAATGAAAAAGGTTTGGATCAGGTCCATTTATTGACCTGATAAAATAATTTTGAAAAAATAATAAAATCTGTACCACTGCAACCCATGGATGTTCAGGGGTTCTGTACTTTGTAGGGAAATACTGTTACTTGACTAACGATTGTGCAAGGAGGTAATATGGTCAGAATCACGCTCGACCACCAGAATTTTACCCAATTTATGAGACTGAGTGGACCCCAGGAGGGCTCCAGAACTCACAGGGTGGACTCACGACTGCAGTGTAACAGAAAACAATTTTCGATTCGAACCCGAGTCCTTAGAGTTAGTAGCATCGTTCCTTACCACGGTGCCACCGCGCTCCCAAAATAATTTATAAATTTAAATATTATTGTTTATGAATGGTTTAAATTTTACATATTCAAATTTACTACCTAATATTCTTTCTCGGTATATAATTAATAATAGAAAATCAGTCTCGCTCGCTCGATACGGAACTAAACACACCTAATATAACACATCACTAATCCAAACACTCGATTTGTCGTATTTTCGAAAATATTAAAATGACGTCTTGCCGTGATACAATCGGACGTCTACTGTAAATTAAAAAATAAATGAATCATTTGCGGCATATAACGGCAAATTACTGTATCAATAATGATACTGCACACCGTGGCGTGGTAATGTCACGTAGGACCTATTTACTCAGCACGCTCTCAATTTTTCTAATAGACGCGAAGTTCAAAATGGTTCAAAATAAAGTAATATCAAATGGGCCAACCACAAAAGACCAGCGGACCGCAGGTTGAGTATAATTGCTTTTAAGGTGAGTAAACAAGAAGAGTATTAAGTGTTAAGTGCGTACACAATGCAGTGCTGTCTTGACTTGGCTTATTCAACCTGTAGATACACATACAGTCTATAACTACCTCGCAACGAGGCTTTGCCTGGCTTGCTCTGACTTTATTATTATGCGTTCAGGACTAGGTTAATAGATGAAATGCTCATTACTGAGCCTCAGGGGCTTATCGCTGCCATTATCGCCCACGCTTCTGAGAAAATTTTATTTTATTTTATTTCATTGGCCTGAAGACTCGACAGCATTCACCGAAGACAAAAGAACCCCCCTGGAAGGCAGATGGTCAAGGAAAGGTCAGTTTTTGAAACCCCATTGGCACCAAATTTTGGTCTATCCGGCCCGGAGGACCAAAAATAAAATTAAACGAGAATCCTAGTTACAGAAACAACATATATCAGAAAAAAATGAAACTGACTAAATTTCAAAAATAATATGATTAATGTAAAAGAAATAACTAATCTAATATGTCAGTTAGATATTTTTTTATTGAGTTGTGTGAAATTGCAAATTTTTTAAGTATGTTTGTTTATTATAATTGTTATTAAAACGTAACCATGGGATCCCTATATATATGTTCTCTCTCCCTCTAATCGGTATAATTTTGATCTAATTTTCCCTGGATCATGACAATGGAATGTGGTTTATCTTTTGAGGGCATTTTTCACTGCCTGGTCTTTCGTCAGTTACTCTCCGGCGCACCCAATAGTCTAGGTTTTCTCAGGTCCTCCCCGGCGCACCTAATTAATGGCATTTAGAGTTGGATATAGTACTTTTTTTATTTTTTGACGATCCTGGTAGTAAATATAAATTCATGACGAATTCATATCTGGATTTTTTTTTTATCTAACGCGTCCTGAAGTCGTAAATCGCCAAAAGCCACAAACCATTGTTTATATTTTTGACGATTTGCGTGCAAACAGTGTGGGAAATCGAACGAGCCCAAAGATCAGAGGCTAGTTAACCAGGAATTTCGGTTGGAAGTTAGTGTTATAAAGCTGGAAATGGTTTTAATATGTTAATTCTGTTAATGGTATATCATAGGTTTACCAGGTTCAACCTTCTAGGCCACAGGCTAAGGCTTTAAAAACGAACTCTATTGAAATCTTTTTTCTATAATGAGTTAAAAGGATATTAAATTATGTCTATTATTATCATTATGAATTAATCCATAATATTTTAAATTTGGTGTAGGATTCATTATAAATACAATCGTTAATCCTTAAAGATTTTACTTTTTGTAATTTTCTACCATTAATATCCTTTAGAACGGACGGATGTATGAACAGTCAGATTCTTAATAATAAAATAAATTGTTCTGAATCTATTTCGATCAATTCAAATATTTAATTTCTTCTTTTTTTGTTTTTATTTGGAAGCAATCTTATTAATTTGAGTTTTTGAGGATTTATTACTTTCATAACATCTTGTATTAATATATTTCTTTACATTGTTGACATTTATGGGTTTTATTATTCCTATAAAACCCTTATCGGTCGCAGGCCACCTCTCACGTGACAGCTGTACTTTGTCGTTGAGATCGTTGGTTGCATGTGAGGCGACAAACCGAAACATGTTAACTGTCATTATAATTTTAAGATCTTGGGCAAATTTTATTTTGGGGGACCATGGTGGGTTTGCTTTTGGGGGCTGGGGTGTATTCATTTTTGAGGCCTGGGACTGATATGATTTTAAGTTTTTGGGCTAATATATAATAAGAACAAGTTTTCCAGCCTATCGTCATTACATTGGGTAAGGTTGTTATTTTGCGATAGTTCACTGTCATATACATAGGACAGTCAAACATTTCAATTAATGCGACTTGTATTCCATTCACATTACTTGTACTATTAACGATCACGATGCAGTGCGACCTTACTTTACGTGAATGCTGTCATGACAGTAACTATAAAATGGTTTCACCATGGTAGGGGCATACACTTTTGCCGTAATAACGGAAGGTGTACGGAATCTCACTGTCAAGCCGTTTACATATGATAGTTTACGTTACAGTTTGCCTCATTAACATTACATAAAAATGTTATTCTTACGATACTGATTTTTTTTTGTATAGTTACTGGAACCAGCTTTGTGAGAATCACGTATAAAAAACTAGCGTCCGATTAGGGTTAAATATTAAAAATCAAAATTACTTACAAGTTTCATAAATTTATTTGAGCACAAAATAAAATAAATAAATGACTTTTTAAATATCTTCGGCTTATTGTTGTTATAATACATATTTTATCATGGGTAAGTTCTTAGGCAGAATATGAGCCCAGTAGGATGAGAAATTTCGTATAATGGTTAATTTCGTAAAATAATGCTAACACTGTTAAATTGTCTCCTTACATGTTTAGTACTATCTCACTGGGGACATGTTTAGTATCTCAATGATAATATTAAACTAAAATCGGAGGGTCTAAAATAGAATAAAAATATTTTGTTATTTTTTATACACTATTAAATTATTATTTTTTATAAAACGGGTATTTTCAAGGCGCTAAGCGGGTATATTTTTGTCGGAAGAATTGGCACTACTGCTTATTAATTAAGAATCCGTAACATAGCAATTGCATCTCCAGTTATATATCACTCCCTTTTCAAAATAAATAATTATTTGAATCTCATATATATGTAAAATAAATAATTTTTAACAAATATGTTATTCTTATAATACTGATTTTTATTTTGTATTTATACTGGAACCAGCTACAACCTCGCGAGAATCACGTATTAAACTGAAATCGAATGGTCTAAAATTATAATAAAAAATATTTTGTTATTTTTTATACAGTATAAAATTATTATTTTTTATTACTGACTTAGTCATGATTGTTTGCAATATGAAAATTTTTATAAAATTAGATAAATCTATTCAAGGACCTCCTTGATAACGGACTGAGTGCCGAAACGTTGAAGAAGAAAGAACAAAGCGAGAGAAATGGATCAAAAGATATTTGTGTTTTAAATTTTTTTTAATGCATTAATAAAGTCGGAAAACGTTAAATTCATGTTATTGTTAAAGGAAAACCACACGTATGAAGGACATAAGAAGTGGTCTGCAATGTTATTTCTTTGGTATATTTCTTCTGCTTACCGCAATGATTTATTATACATGATTATTTTATTTAATTACAATTTACTAAATGCAGAGTCCGAAACTGGAGAAATGCTGTAGCTGATCGTATTGACTGGCGATAGCTTTTGGTGGACGCCCAGTCTCGGTGACGGGATGTAGCGCCATCTATGTATGTAAATGCAGTGCTATGTCGTGACTATTTACAGCTATTCTATGGCTGATTGGGGTTCCACGAAATGCATTTGATTATTTAATCACCCGACTTGCAGTTCTTAGAAGTGCATTGCTATATATTTAGACCAAGAACTAGATACCTCAGACCCTCTTGCTATGGAAAGCTAGATGTACTTAATTATTAGATATCTTCTCCAACGGTATCATATTTACCAATTTATTAGGCTGTGATAATGAAGTGGCCTGCAAGGATTCTAAATTATAAAGTGAACTCTGGTTTGCATTATGCTATATTTACAATGGAGTTATACTGATATATGTGAGACCATGGTAGACCTATTGACTTAAAGTTTATTTAATATGCTATGAATTGAGAATACCAGAAGAGACCTTTCATATTTTTATTAACTCTAATTTTAATCACTCTTGATTGCTATTGCAATTCGAAATATCAACTTAGGATTTACTTAGCTTATGTGTCTGGCGGCTTTTGTGGTGTTTATTGCGGTTCTTAGCTTCGTTGTTCCATGGTCCTCTCTTCGTTCATTCTCATCGCCCTGGCCAAATTGCCTCCTCTCTCTTCCTTAGAGTGTGTTTGTCTTTCTCTTATATACTTTAGAGTCCTTCCTCGACTGTCTCTCCCACTTCGCGTGTCCTCTTTCAAACAGCACCCCTTCCTTCCCTCTCCTTTCTTTCTGGTCACCCCATTGGCTCTTTCTCTTTTGCGGCGTGGACCGTTTCCATCTTTGGCTTCTCGTTTGATGTCCCAGATGCCTTTATCGTTCCTTCATTTATTTTTATGGTCAGCTATAAGTAAGAACTCCCCGCCATCACTGGTTTGGTTAGGGTGTCATACCTGCCCCAGGGTTGGTCTCCCAGGCTGCCCTACCAACAGATGTATAATTGCACCGCCGTTCTACCTGCCTGTATGTGAGAAGGCAAACGCCGACAATGGAACTCATAACTATTTTAAATTTAACTTCTATATCCTCTGTTCTTATGCTGGTATTTTCAATACATTACAGTAGTAATAAAGTTTATCGTATTTCAAATTTGAAAATGTTGAAATAACTTTAAAATGTAATAACGAGACTTTTAAAGTTAGAGAGGAAAATGTTATGTTGAGAATCCGATTTTAATTAGCGCTAAAGCATATATGCTACCCAGAGCTCAATTATATAGAAAAGTAATTATATTGTCTGTTCTAACAAAAAAGTTTAGAACTATCATCAAACTAGCGAGTGCCTGCTTTGTAAAAGTTTTTCGTTCCAAATTCTGTCGGGCGCCCCCTCCAAGTTTAATTATAGTTTTGACTCTTGTTGAAAAAAAAGAAGCCTTTAGTTAAACGGTTATTAACGTTTAAACTCAAGACGTTGTGACTAGTTATTTTATTAGTTTATGCGGAATAGATTTGGATTTGGGCATATATACACTACAATACATTAATATTTTCCATTTTCCAAACAATAATTCTAAATACAATACATTTGAAATATAATTTTTTTTCTTAACAAAAATAATATTTTCCCAATATATTTGTTTTTCTCCTCACACAAAGCTAAATAACACTTTACAAATTCGTCCAATGCATTCCTACTCCTCCTGTTTCACTCCTTCATACCTCTCCTTTTCAGTGATCCGCAACAAGCGTTTGATAACTAACCAAATTAACAGAAATCATCAATGGATATCAACGTATAAATAAAGCAGAAACAAAGCAATGGAACAGTTTACTAAAAAAAAAAATAAATAAATAAATTTTAAAATAACTAATACATAAATTCAAAAGACATATAAATGAATAAAAAAGTTAGAACACAGAAATCAATATGAAGAAGATGTCCAAAAAAAGAATAAATAGTTTTTAACTATTTAATGTCCGACGTTTCGCCCCACTTTGCAGTGCTTCATCAGGGCTGTTCATTAGATAGTTAAAACCTATTTGTTCTTTTTTTACCCTGACCATCTTCTTATTTTAAGCTATACGGTCAACTATATATATACAGAAATAAGTAATTAAAAAAAAATTAATATTATCAGAGTTTATACCCTTGCAGGTGATAATATATAATACCTAGGGAGTCCAAAATAATATTTTCGCCAAGATCGCTATATCCACAATGCTAACACCTAGGTCTTCCAAGAAGCCCCTTGTTCTATTTGATATTTTCCCGCGAGATCCAAACCAGAGGCCTTAGGAGAACTCTCTCTCCGAAGGTCTCCCAGAATTTTTTTGAAGGAAAGGGGTGCATTTTTCATAAATTTCCTTCATTTCCCTTTCTACTCCACCCAGCTGATCGAGATCATTGTTCTCATATCTCACAGTCGTATCCAGGGGCAGAGCCGTACCTCCAGCTTTAGGGAACGCTACAATATCAGCGTATCTCACGGATTCGTCGGCGTCAATGCAATAAACCTCGTGAAAGCAGAAATCTTTTTTTCCCGAGGAGTTTCTTTCACTGGTCTTTGACCCTGTGGTGTCGGCGTGTTATAAGGAGGGAGTTGTTGAGGCTCGTGGGCTGGTGTTTCAGACAAAACAATTAAACAATGAAAAAATACAGATAAAATAATGAAAAATATGTATCTTTTTGTTCATATTTTATGTATATAATTATTATAATAGTTTTATTTAATTATGTTTAAAATCGTGCTGTTGAAATTGTTCCAAACTAGGGAACCAAGTGTCCCTGAATAAAGATCGATTTTTAATTCATTCATTCTTTCCATTTCATTAAAAAAAAAAATTCACTCCCATCAAACCTCCCGCCATCATTCCCATTTCATGGGTTATCAACAGGACTCATTGTGTATGTAGGACTCATCCCTGTACATATACATGCATATCTTAAGTTTTAACAAAACAGTGCTGTGTGGCTTTGGTCAGCCGACTGGTTCCGACTTTAGCCGAACGGTGCCCTGGTATCGCAGTGCTGGCTTTGCCTTCGGATGGGAGGGTAGTATTCGCTCGCATTGCTGTCCGCTAAACTCCGTCAACTGAACAGGTATCAGAACAGTATAGCACAGTCACAGTTGGGTAAAAAACAAACATATTGTTCAAACACGTAAAAATAATTGTATTTTTTAAAAATTTATGAGCATAGTAAATTCGTTAATTTAGTACTTTTTTTTTAGACCATTTATTTATAATTTTTTGATATTATCATTTTTAATGTTTATGTATATTTTAGGAAAAATTTATCTTTTTCCAATGACTCTGTAGGTTCGAGCTGATTCAAAGAAGTTTGTGTTAAGTGAGGCACACTACGTTGGCTTCCCAACGAGCTTATATCATACTGCCACTGGCGTTCTCAATACATAATTTGGGGAAGAATCGATATTGATGTATTCTTTTTTAAAAATAAATAAAAATGATTTTTTTTTTTAAATTTGACTACTATAAATTAAAAAACCATCAATTAGTACTGAATGAATATATTTTTTTAAATCTCGGTGATTTTATTTTGTTGCAATTATGGATTTTTTAAAATTAATTGATAGCCAATTAATATAATTCTTTTATATATATTTTATTATCTTGGTCAAGACTATTAGTTTTATTAATAATAACAAAAGATATCCAAATAGCCTCAACTTTCTTTATTAACAATGATAGTTGTGATAAGTTAATGATTGTAAAATACCAAAATTGGGATGAATATGTTTTTTTATTATTATTATTATCATTATATTATAGTGACAAATAAAGGTTTATTTTGACTGTGTTAAATTGACTTGGGCATAATAGCCTGCAATGTTAATGCGAGCCTGTTAAAGTAATATTAAGATTGTCCTTGATGATGGGCAAATCGGCCGAAACGTTAGATATATTATTTGATGTAACATAGAAGGTTGAGATTATTTGGATATATTTTTGCCTATTCCGTGTAGCATCTTAATTTATAGTAAATTAAAAAGAAAAATCTACAAAAAATGGTGTTACGAACTTGAGTAACTTAAATTCCATCTTAATTATATCAGAATAAAAAAAAAATTGAATAATTTTATAAGTTTGTCTACATACTGGATTTGGACTTTAAACTATTTTTTTTTTCATTCTATAGAAAAAAATGTCGATAGTTATTAACATAAATAATAATTACTTTCAAAGAAAATCAGAATAGAGATATCTGGAATTAAAATATATTGATAAATGTTTATTTAAAAAACATAAAAAAGTAATATATATGTCATTACAATTTATAAATAGAAACCTTATTATTATAGATAAAAACTAAATTTTTTCTGATTTTTGAATTGTAATAAAAAATAATAAAATAAAATTAAAAAAAACACTAGTAGGTATTAACGTAAAAAATAATTACTTTCAAAACAAATAGGACTAGGAAATTTAAGTATTTTGATAAATATTCATTTAACAAGTATTATAAATAGTCATAATAATAAACTTTATTATTATAAGTATAAATTAAAACATTTTGTGGTATTTGAATTGCAAAAAATTAAAAAAAACTTTTTTTTTAGTGTTAAGAATGACTGATTTTTTAGTCTAAAATAATTGATATCCACAATTTAAAATTAGTAGTATCTGAAAAAACACAAATTATAAAACAAAAATAAATCATCTAATACACGTAAACATTTCTATTGATCGTTTTGGTCACGAAGATGTAAAAATCACGTGTCTTTATTTTACTGCTGAACAGATGTAAATACCGAATGCATGTGTTACATTTGTATTCCCACAATTGAAATATCTGTCATGTTTGGCGTCCACGTTATGATGAGTTTACAGAATGATGTACAATATTGTAAAATGTTTTTACAACAAATCAATAGCTTTATCTTAAAAAGAAAAAGAAATACTCTCAGATTATGAACATTTGAAAGTTTCATCATGTGTTTACTGAATATATCATTAATAATAATAAGTAGCATGTATATTAATATGTTATTATTTTAAAAATCAGATGAGGTGGGTTCATATATATATATGTATATCAACCTTAAATATAATATCATATTATTTTAGCATCTCACGAGTTTTCGTTTTTGAGCCAGGCCATTTTGCGAGTCTTGATTATTTAGACTCAGAGATTCTCAAAACATGTATTATTGTCAAAAACTCGAATTCGAAATTTGTTACTATTGCAATACTTTACTGTACATTCCATATAAAGGAAAGTGAAAGGAGTCGCTACATTTCGTATAAGTTGTTTATTTTAAACACCTTATCACACAAAATATCAAACTATTCTCGTCCGAATTAATTCCAGATTTATTCGTTGGGTCCTCACGAAATAATATTCGTGTACACGAAATAATATACTCCCGGGATTGAAATTGGGTTAAAATATTTTCGTATTAATACTAATTGATTGAGTAATAAACTGATATGATAAATTCATAATTTTTTATAAAATATAAATATTTTCTCATATTGAGTTTATTTTGCAATAGAATTTCCAATTTCCAGATTCATTACTAGGCTAAATATTTATAGGACTGATGAAATCAGAAAAAAATTATTTATTGTCAAATGTGAAGAATTTCATTTTATATTGCAGTTTTAATCCCATCAAATCATCTTTACTCTTCGCCGTAAACCTGCCGACTGCCCTACAGTATACTTTAATAATGTGGCTCTTACTCCTGTAGAACAGATTCGTTATCTTGGACTACACCTTGACAAACGGCTGACCTGGAATCCTCACACGAGACTAAAAAGACAGGAACTGCACGTCGATTTCGACTATTACAGCATTTACTAGACAAACGGTCTACACTTCCAATTCATTACAAAAGACTGATCTACATGACAATAATAAGGCCCACCTGGACATACGGAGTTGAGCTTTGAGGCTCCACTAAATCTTCAAATTCCTCTCGTATCCAATCCTTACAATCCAAAATCCTTCGTAAAATCCTCAATGCTTCTTATTTTGTTACTAATAAAACCATTTATAAAGACCTAAATGTTCCTTATGTAACCGATCTAGCCCGAACCCGATATCATTCCTTCTATTATAAACCCCTAATCATCCAAACCCACTAGTTTCTAACCTTGCTTCCTCTTCCATTCCTGGCAATCCTCCGAGGCGCCTGAAAAGAAGATGGCCTCGTGACCTTATATTGTAAAATGTTTTTAGAGTTCTACTACTGGGTAGTTTCTCTACATGCTGTATCATATCATTATGATCTTACTTCAAATTTGCTTGATGTATTTTTTATATAGTTGTATCAATAAATAAATAAATAAAAAAAAATATTGCAGTTTTTATTTGCTGATGTACAAAGTAATTAAATTCGTATTTACGGAATATAACCTATTCCTTTGATTTTATTGATGTCCTCGTTATTTGATTTTTTAAAATTAGGTTTCGATTTAATCTGTAAAATGGAAAGAAGAGAAATGCTTTATTCAATGATAAATACAGTGGGTTGCCACAAGTACACTGCAATTTTAATGTTATTTTTTCTTTATCTTATATATATTTTTTTATTATTTTAAAAAGGAACTTATACTTTTTGGAAACACATACAAGTCGTAACTTCAGAATTGGGAAGGTGCCAAGTCTGGGAACCTTTCTCTGCACGAGCTGCAATAAGCATTTTGCAGTGGCATTTTAAATAAATCATTAGTTTTTTTTTTTTTTTTTTAAATGAGTACATCAAATTGTATATCATGATTAAAACCGTTTCTAAACCGTTTATTCTAAACTAATATTTTTTAAGTTTATAGAGGTGAGCAAAATGAGAATTTTGAATCTTCCATTAAATATTTATTTGTATATATGTAAAATTTTCAATTTTCCTTGATTACATTAATTTAAAAAGAACCGATCCAGGCGCATTCTGGAATCAGTCAACTTATTTTCTTGAATATGGACTAAAATTTTAACTTAATATACTTGTTTCCAAATGTTGTGTAAAACAGATTATCATGGTATAATTTTAAACTAAGTTTTAATTACTTTATTTCAACTGAGTTTGGACTAAGAGATCAAAAACAATGATCGGTGAGGCATATAGGCCTCTTAACGTTTAATAGTTCTTGAGATATCAAACGTTGATTCATTTTTGACAAATGTAACACAATATCAAAATCTTGTAAAAATATTTTTTATGCTGTTCTGGAGTGATAAAAATACCTAATATCAATCATATTCCTTTAAGTGAATTGATAATTATGTGTTAAAAATTGATACATCACA
>NW_027114863.1:76772-95098 GCF_000696795.3 Halyomorpha halys
ATATATTTATATTAAACAAATCTGTACCGCTAGAACCCATGAAGTGCCAGGGATGCAGCAGTACTGCAACTGCAACCCATGCAGTACTTTTTAAGAAAGGTCAGAATCATGCTTGACCGCCAGATTTTTGCTTGACCCTAATTAAGAGTACCCACTTTATGAGGCTGGATGGACACTAGAATCAACAGGGTTTTGAATCAACATGGCCACAGTGTAACGGAATAAATAATTATCTTTCACAGCCGGATTTATCCCGGGTCTTTGGAGTTAGTAGCACAGTACCTTACCACTGGTTCACGCCGTTCCCTATATATAATATTTTATTCATGATTTTGACACTGTCCTACATTCGTACTACATACATACAAGAGCTGTTAGAGAGAGGTATGGACGTTTCTAAGTAAACAAAATGAAGCCTGTTAAATTCACTTTAAAGTGGTTAATACAAATATTTTTAGCGGAATAGCTGTTTCCATATTTTCCAAAAATAAATTCCCTAAGCTGAGATTTCTCGTTTTAAAATTTTTTTTAAACTGTCTTGGGTACTTCGATACATACAGAGCTCTTTATCAACTCATATTTTCGAAAATTTACTCTAATTTAAAAAAGGTTAACGTACTATCTTTCGCCTAGTAGACTAGTTTCGAACATATCGAGCATGAAACAAAAAAAAAAAAAGTAAAATTTTAGATTTTTTTAAATAATAAAAATCCTCTGGCCGCATGCCGATTGTGAAATTTTCTATTTCTAATGTCAATTCGAACCAAACAAAAACCTATAAAAAATCCGAACTATACTATACTTATTTTTTCTTTTACTTACCTACGAGTTTATGTGGGATATATAGTAAGGGAAATTATTTATTAAAACTGCCGACATTGTTATTCTAACCACTTTGTGAAAGCAGATGTACATTTTTCATTTCAGGTGAATGGACAAACGTTTTATATGTCCAAACTAAGGTTTTTGTGCTAGTAAAGTATGAAATAAATTCTTATTTATTTATTTTTTTTCACAGGCTTCCGGACTATATAATGTTATAATAACAAAAAATGAGAGGCATGAATAGCTTAAAATAGTAATTTAAAACAGCATAAATATATATAACATTTCTTTTAATTAAATCTAATATTCTTTAAAAAATATGAAAAGTATACATAGACTGCAGAAAATAAAAAAAAACTAATGGAAGATTATATTTAATTATTTGAAAGTGACACTATCAAAGGTTTCATTTCGTTTTTCATGCGATCCTGACCACTAAAGTAATTAATTTCGATGTAGATATAATTTCTCAATGGAATCCAATTACAAAATAATTACAACCAATTAGCATGGCAAATGTACAACGTTGTAATGTTCATTGGCAAAGTGATGGCTATATGTTCCATGAATTTTTCAATTAGTTCAGTGATTGCGACATCATATTATGTTCGTATTCTATCACTGGAATAAATAAAATCATTTATTGTTTTGATAAATTATTTCTTTCTAGTAGAATATTTACTTGTACTTTAAGTATAGTATAGAATCATAGAATTGGGATCGTAGAAAATTTCAGTATCTTTCAGACAAGCCTCTAGAATGAAATTGAACCGTGGGGGGGGGGGGGGGGGTAAAATTTTTCTTTTTGTGGGACCGCCTCTTAATGATAAAATTTTCGAATTATTCGTAAAACTAATAGCAAGCCAAGGGGTCAAACCTTTCGGAAATATCCATAACATGATTTTAAAACAGGATGGACAAGGGTTTTTAATTACGGTACAGAGGTTTGGAAGGCAGAAAAACAACTATTTTTTTTAGGTATTGGAAAAATCATTATTTTTTCTATAATATTGATAGATTATTTACCTAAGACAATCTAATAATTTAATCGAAAATATTTCCATCTTTACTGCCAACTACCTATATATGGGATATATTGTAACAGAAAGTATTGAGATCATGTAAAATTCTGAATTTTTGACGGAAATACACGTTTTGAGTTCGAGTACAAATAACCGAGATTCGCAAAACGGTGTGTCAGTTTTTATTTTCAACTGGCTATATTTCTCATTATATATGAATTTCATCGAATTCGCTTATATGATATTTTATAAGTAAAATATACGAGATAATTAATAGTTCAGGCAGGAATACAAACTATTTATCTCGTAGAGGTCAGTCTAGGTTTTAAATAAAATTCATGTTTTTTGAGTGATATTGAAATAAAATTCTACAACTACAAACTATTCAACATAACATTTCAGAACGACATAATACATTATACTGCTATTGTACAGTATATCCGCACTATATGAGAAGTTAAAAGCCGTTAAGGTCGATTCAAATGTAAATATTATGGTAATTAGACAGTAAATAAATTTAATTATTGGAAAAGTTTGTCGAGGGGTGCGGTCAGCAAATACTACTCTTACAATATATTGGTAGTTACCAGTAAAAATAGAAATTACAAATTACAAACTACCATATATTCATACACCTACCTATATGTATGTATTCAATTACTTATTTCGTCAGGGAGGTACGAAAAAAAAAATAGAAGTACACCGCAAAATACAGATTACCCCTTTCCAAATAATCAAATTTTCTCAGCCCTCTCTTGAAATGCATTTCCATAATGCAGAAAAAGAGGTTACTTCCAACCCGTTTTCGTCATGACTTCATCCCACGTTCCCATGGGGCAATTTCCGACTAACTTATCTTAGGTAAATTACCTATTTGTCAATAGATAATGACTTTTCCAATATTTTGAAAAATGTTTTTTTTTCCGCATTCCAACCTCTGCACTGTATTAACTTGTACCGCCTATTTTAAAATTATTTCCATGGTATTTCTAACATTTATTCCGTTTGCTTAGTTTTTAGTTATTAGTTATTCTAATAATTCGAAAACGTTACGTTCCCTGGTTCATCCTAGATGCTTGACTGAAAGATCCAGTAATTTTTCACCAAGACGAAGAATTCAGGTAAGTGACTCTCAAAACTATGTTTCAACAGACTGATGATGCTAGATGCAGAAATCCCTGCTGTAGAATACAACTGGGTCTCACAAGTTAATATGATAGCCCACCAATATGAATGTAGAAATGAGTTCAATACCTCAAACAAAAACGGAATATTGAAACATTAAGGCGATATTCTTGAAAAGATCCTAAACCACAACTTCTCAACTGACATCAATAGAGCGTTGAACTCAAACATTAACTCCATATACCGATCACACTGCAGTTTCAACCTACTAAAATCTCAAGCTTATCTAACATATAGGCTAAATTAAAAAAAAGTAAGGTGCATCAAGCAACTAAGAAACTATACTATATACTAAACTAACAAAGTACACCATGGAAGCAAATCTTTCGGTTTCAAGGTAAACAAAATCTGTCCGTTCTGCAAAAGTTATTTCAATAATGAATGGAATATGATCTGGATGCGGTAAAAAAAAACGCAAATAGTAAATGGTTATACTATATGAGTGTTTAATTTTAAAACCCATTTACAATTTGAGTTTCTTTTTTCTTGATAGGCTCAATAAAAATAGTATACTCATTTACTATTTGAGTTTTTTTTTTTTTTTTGATAGGCTCAATAAAATAGTATACTCATTTACTATTGGAGTTTTTTTTTTTTTTTTTTATAGGCTCAATAAAAATAGTATACTCATTTACTATTTGAGTTTTTTTTTTTTTTATAGGCTCAATAAAAATAGTATACTCATTGACTATTCGAGTTTTTTTTTTTTTTGATAGGCTCAATAAAAATAGTATACTCATTTACTATTTGAGTTTTTTTTTTTTTTGATAGGCTCAATAAAAATAGTATACTCATTGACTATTCGAGTTTTTTTTTTTTACCGCACCCGGACCATATTCCATTCATCTATACACACGGTCAATCAACAATCTTCTACATTGTCCAACCTTTAAAAAAAATAGACAATACATCTTAAAGCCACCCATATCCGTATCTTGCGACCTACAAAATATCGAAAATATATTGAACATTGATAATGAAACTAAATTGAACAGACTCTATATTTTACGTTTAACAGTATTTAATAAGTTTGATTTTATAACTGGTATATAAATAGAAACATGTAAATAGTTTTCGAAGCCAATTGATTTCTGTACATACATTACGCTTTCGTTTATTTAAAATAATTCTCAATATTATAAGTTTCATATAATGGAAGATTAAAATAAATTCCAACAAATCCCATCAAATTACCTTCACACTTCGTCTTAAACCTACCGTCTGCCATACAGTATACTTTAATAATGTGGCTCTTACGCCTGTTGAACAGATCCGCTACCTTGGACTACATCTGGACAAACGACTAACCTGGAATGCTCACACAAGACTGAAAATACAGGAAACTGCATGTCGATTTCGACTATTACAGCACTTACTAGACAAACGGTCCAAACTTCCAATTCATTACAAAAGACTGATTTACATGACAATTATAAGGCCTATCTGGACATACGGCGTTGAGCTCCGGGGCTCCACTAAACCTTCGAATTCCTCTCGTATCCAATCCTTTCAATCCAAAATCCTTCGTAAAACCCTAAATGCTCCCTACTTTGTCACCAATAAAATCATCCACAAAGACCTTAATGTTCCATTTGCAATCGATCTAGCCCGAACCAGATATCAATCCTTCCATTACAAACTCCCTAAACACTCAAACCCATTAGTTTCTTCTTAGTAATCTTGCTTCCTCTTTTATTCCGGAAAATCCTCCGAAGCGTCTGAAAAGAAGATGGCCTCGAGACCTTATATTGTAAAAATGTTTTTAGAGTGGTACCATAGGGTAGTTTCTTTACATGCTTGTACCATACCATTATGATTTCCTCAAATTTACTTGATGTATTTATGTACAGTTGTAAATATCAATAGATAAATTAAAAAAAAAATATATAATGGAATAATGAATATTATGTTAATACTTTTGTATTATCCAGTTTGTTTTATTTTTTTGTTTATTGTTCTGTTATTAAGCACTCGTTTTATCTTTTGTTTATTGTTTTTCTAATGGAGCAGTAGACTCAGGTTTTGTTTTATAAGTATATTTATGTAACCAATTTGTACAAAACTGGGCCTTCATAAATAAAATATATTCTATTCTAACTATAATGGGTGATATCTCTTGTACTGCATTTCAAATGCATTGTGGGACGGGAATGCGCCTGAAAATTGGAAAATGAGTTGAGTCTGCTGTCTGATGATGGGGTTCATAAAATTTCGTGATGCCTGTAGTCAGTAAGTTAGTAGTTTTCTGTTTGTTCGTGTGTGTGTGCCACCTTTGTGGCCGCCCTGTCGGTGTCATTGTCCTAAATAATGGGTTCGTACAGTACTGTAGGCTGTCACAAAGGTTTGATATGTCTCCTCGATATAGGATACATCAGCCGGTAGTTCGAATTTCGTATGCTCTGTCTTTGCTCTTTGAAGTAAAGTATGTCTCACTATACGTCTGGGTATACCGCTCTGAAACTGTTCGAGCCTCTTCACCGTAGAAGGTTCGATAATTTGAAAGAGTTTGGATTATTTTTTAATGAAAATTTAAATAATTGTAACGAAAATAGAATGACTAACAAATCTTCAAAGCCGTTAAGAGGGCTCAGAGATACTATATATATCTCATACATCTTCAGAGGTACTAAATATATCACATACATGGTATTTTATGTAATTTAATCTCATTTTTTATTATTTGTTTGTTCAAGAGTACATGATACGTATGTTATGAAGTGTTAAGTAGAAATATTTTCAATAAAAAGATAATTATTAAAAAAAATTAAAAGATTGAAAGTTTTTTTTTATTTAAAATAAATAATTTAATTTCTATCCATTTTAGTCTCAACACATTTTATCTTTCTTATAAGTCCGAGGTTTCGGCCAATCCGGCCATCCTTAAGGACAATCTACTACAAAACAGCTTTTATTACATGTATGATCGATCTTCAAACATTTCAAAATACTTGACATTATTATTTATAATTTATCTTACCTTAATACAATTTTGGAATATATGATTTAAAAACTGCCCAGGTCAAAAACAACAATTTCTATGAAACATAAAAATCATTAGGTAAAATATATTTTTTTTGATAATAAGTATATCCCACATATGTTTAATTACCTATTCGTCAATATTCACATTAAAAACCAAAATTAAAATCATTTATCATAGTCGCTATTTGTTAAAACTTTATCACAACAATGCTTATAGCCTTCCTCATCCACCACTCAGTTCAAGTATTAAAATTATTTATTATAACTACACTTTTGTCAATTTTCCTCTTTATTTCATTAGTAAAATTCCTATCAGGGCTAATTATAATCATCCACATTCAATTTATCCTATATTATTCATAAATTAATTTTACTTAATAACGCAGCATAGTGTTGGTTCAAATTTCTTTTATCTGTTTTGAAATTCACTGTATAATCAATATTTTCAGATATGTAAATGGATTCAAGTATTTTCCTTTTGAATGTATTATTCTCTTTATGTAAAATCATTGTATTTTCAAAATCAAAAATATGCTGGTTCTTGCTTGCATGTTGTACTAGTGCCGTTTTATTTGGACCCCTCTCCTTGTTTTTCAAATCATTATTGTGTTCAAATGATTATTGGTTTTTTTATTTATTATTATTTAAATGATTGCCTTAGAAGTTTTTTTTATTAATACTTCGACTTCATAATACTATTTCACGAATTAAACAGATGTACACTCCGAGATATTGGAAAATGAAATTGCATCAGATTCTTATTATTTGTTTGTTCGTAAACCTTTATTCTCACAGTAGTAGCTGAACGAATTTCGATAACTAAATATTTTTATTACACTGGGTTTTATGCGATGAGAGACATTTCAAAAGCCACCAATTGACAAGTACTCCAATACTCGACCAAGGCGCCCGCATTGGCTTCGTTATCTGTTTCCGGCTGGGTGTGATAGCATAGCAGTTGAAATGGAAGTTCCCGTTTCGATATTGCCTTATTTAAGAATATTTACAAACAATATGTTCATCTTTGTGTATAATAATGGATAAGCTGGAAATATTCTGCTTTTGTTTTTTTAATATAAATGAATCGCAAATATTTTATCATATCTTAAATTACAGGTTATTTATAGTTAGAGAAAATTTGAAATTCTTGAAATCCTCGGTCGTTTCAGAAAAAAATATTTTTTTATTATTCACTGGGAAAATATCCCCCCCCCCTGCTAATTTTCCGAATGAACCTTTTAGTTGACTGATTGAAAAACTTCAATTTTGACCAAAATAATAATATTTCTTATTAAAAAATTTTTAAATTTTGGTTTTGCAAATGTATTATATAATTATAAATATATAAACAGCTTGATAAGAATAAGAACCATTTTTTAATGATGAATTTTTATTGAATTAATATTGAAAAATCTAAGAATGATTTTATAGAGTTAGGGGTGGTTTGGGTCATCTTCTCAGCTGATTTATAACTGTATTTGCATAAAAATACATCTAGTAAATGTAATGTTAGATTACAATGGTGTGATATAGACATTTAGAGAAACTAGCTATTGGTAGCTCTGTAATATAATTTCTACATTAGAATGTCTTGAGGCTATTTTCTTTTCAGGCACCTCGGAGGATTGTCAGGAATGGGAGAGGAATTACGTTTAGAAACTAGTGGGTTTGGGTGGCTAGGGAGTTAATAATGGAAGGATTGCTATCTGCTTCAGGCTAGGTCGGTTACATATGGAACATTAAGATCTTTATGGATGGTTTCATTTGTGACAAAGTAAGGAGCATTGAGGAATGCAGGAAGGATTTTAGAATATATTGATTAGATATGTCTTACTATAGTCATATAGTACAGTATTCTGTAATGGATTGGAAGTTTAGACCGTTTGTCTAGTACGTGCTGTAATAGTCGGAATCGAAGTGCAGGTTCCCTTTCTTTTCAATATTGTGTGAGGATTCCAGGATAGTCGTTTGTCCGGACGTAGTTCTATTCTACAGGGGTTCTGTAGGGCAGTCGGTAGGTTTACGACGGAGGGCAAAGGTGATTTGATGGGATTTATTTTTATCCTCCAATTTTGACATCATTCTTCGAGGTTTGTGATATAGAACAAACACAAAAAAAAAATTATTTAATAACAAAGTCTACATGAAAACATAATCAGATTGGCTTAACGGAGAAACTGCGCATGCAACCTCAATTTAAAATCTGTACTTTACTTCACAACTAATGCATCGCAAACACTACAGACACACATAACATCTATTGAAGAATGGTGTCAAAACTGAAGAATCAAAATAAATCCTGACAAATCCCACCAGATCACCTTTACTCTCCGTCGTAAACCTCTATCCTCCTGTCCTACAGTATCCTTTCTAAATACTCCACTACCACTTGTTGAACAAATTCGATACTCAGGACTCCATCTTGACCAGAGACTTACTTGGGATCCACACACAAGACTAAAACGACAAGAAACTGCTCGTAGATTCCGATTGCTACAACACTTACTTGACAAAGACTCTAAACTTCCCATTCACTACAAAAAATTACTATACACTACGATAATTAGACCAATTTGGACATATGGAATTGAGCTCTAGGGCTCCACCAAACCATCAAATTCCTCCCGCATCCAATCCTTGCAATCCAAAGTCCTACGTAAATTCTTGATGCTCCTTATTACGTTTCAAATAAAGTGATTCACAAAGACCTTAACATCCCATTCATTGCAGATTTGGCACAAAACTGATATGTGTCTTTTCATTCCAAACACCTTACCCATCCTAACCCATTAATTCTTAATCTTTCATCCTTAACAATCCCTGATAACCCTCCGAGGCGTGTGAAAAGAAAATGGCCACGGGACCTTCTAATTTAAATTAATGCTTGAAATACCACTAATGGGTGGTTCCTTCCCAAGATTTTCAAGTGTATATGAAACATACAACATATTTACTTATTTTATTTATTATTTGTACAGTTGTAAATCACAATAAATAAATTTAAAAAAAAGTATTTTACTTCGCTGCCAAGTCATAAAAAATACTTTTGGGCCGTCTAATTTGATGGGGAGCTTCCTCAACCAAGCCCCGAATTTCTGGCTGATAAGCAAGAGTTAGTATTCTCATGCCATGATTATCAACGAATATTTCTATTTGTTCACTGAGAAGATTAACTTTATGGAGCATCAATTGCTTTCTCATCAGCTGATTTTCATAATATGATATTCATAATAGAATTTGTTTGCTTAAAAAAGACTAACTGATAGTTAAGAATCAAGAGTTTGATAAAATATATACCGATACCCAACTTGACTTCGGTTTTGAGCTATTTTTATAGGACCTGTTTTCGAAATATTGGTGTTTCAAGGAAAATGCGTTTGCGCAATTCAATTAATCAAATTCATATAAGATCTTTTCAACTCTCATGCCCAAATTTCCTTCAAATTAGAAGAAGCAGTTTTCGAAATATAGATGCCAAGGGAAATACGCTTACGAGCGAAAGTAGTGAACAAAATCTGATTAATTCGACATTGGACCTATTTTGTTCACACAATATCCTAAAGGTGCATCAATAGCCGATTAACTTTTCGATGGATAGTGCTCCAACACAATTTTGACTGTGGACTGACAGACAGATTAGTACCAGAGCCCAAGAGAAATGAGAGAAAAAGCCTGTTATTTAACTACAATTTTTAATTATTTTAATGAAAACTATGTATAATTATAGTTAATTATAATTACATGTATAACTAGTCAAAAATGGTGAGTCTGCCAATATAGGTAAGGGAAATAAAAAATGGTAACTGTTTCAAAAATGTGAAAAAAAAAATTAATTTTCTTTCAAAGCTCCATTTCATTAAAACTACCAACAGTAGTAGAAAACCTAATAGAACACCATTTCAATCAGAGCAAAATTTCTAAAATATAAGCACGAAAGGTGCTTTTTACGTTTTGTGATTCCTGTGACATAGTTTAAAAAAGGAACATTACATAAAAATGCACTGAAAAATCAGTAGTTGTCTTCCAGCACCCTAATCAAAGCTAGTTGAATATACTATAAAGTAATATTATGAGAGATAGTTGACTGTGGATGATGAATGAGGAGAAGATGGTTGGGGGTACGGTCAATGAAAAACACAAAAATGTTCGATTAACCTATTTTTAATGTGCCAACGTTTCGGCTAGAGTTTCTACCCTTCTTCAGGGCTGATCGCTGGAAAAGAAGACTAGACTCGCTGCCCCTGAAGAAGGCTAGAAACTCTAGCCGAAACGTTGGCACATATAAAGTAATATATTCAACTATAGTACCTTTGTCTTCGTAGTAGTAATTTTTATAATATTTGACAAAATAAATTTACAAATTGTTGATTTCTAATTGTTTGAACAAAATACTTGGATTTATGAAAAAATATATCTCAGGAAGTATTAGATGTACAGTTGTCTGATAACACTCACATAAAATCTAGTTCAACATAATATAAAGTAGCTTATGACAATTATTTTCGTAGGATTAGTAGTTTCCATGATAAATAAAATAAATAAAATTCTAGTTCTGACAAAATTTCATATTGATATGCAAATATAAGTAACTACCCCTCCTAGATATGTGTCATAAACTACTTTATAGTACCTTAAACTAGTTCTAATTAGAGTGTTGGCAGTGAGGAAGTAAAATATTTTTTACTTAATCAAGTTTTAGTTGTATGTTACGTTTACTTGGCTGGGATAAATAGAATCTCTCTGGCTTAACCTAAAATAATAAATTTCCTTATAAATTAAAAATTCCTTGTAACTTAATTGAACAATCTAATTTAAACAAAACCACTTTTCAGGTCCAGTATTAAAATTTTGAGTTTGATAATTTTCTGTAAGTTAATTAATAACGGATACATTAGCTATACTATCAGAAATTTAACCCTCCTCCTCACCTCCGTACGCCCATACAAAACTTTCCCGGGAAAGTAGTTCCTCTGGCATATGTTCAAACTTTCTCTCCCATCTCATCCTCCCTTTTTCTCATGGCTGACACTATGAGTTATGTGAGAGCCTCAGCATGAGTCCAGGATTCGTTTATTTCCTTTATTTTTGTTTCCTTACCTCCAGTCTGGGCACCGAATATACTGCCCAACATTTTATTTAATATGAAATATTAAACTATAATTTACTTTTGCGAAATAAATAATCTTCATTATTATTTAAAAATGAGAATGTAAATAAATTTAAAATAAAAAGGTCTGACATATGAAGCTGTTATTATTATTAAGAAATAATTACGTTAAATGTTGTTATAGAATTTATTATTGGTAACTATTCAATCGAATAAATATATCAAATTTAATATATAAAATTATAAAATTTTTTTTTCACAAGGTCTGTTATATTTGTTTTCTTAGAATTTTCTTCGTTGATTTTTTGGCTCTTGTTTAGTAGTGTAAACCTTCACAGATCTTCAAATATATTTACTTCTTATTTATTTATGATTATATTTATTTTTTGATTATTTATTTTATATTTTATCTTGCTTATATATATTTTCCCCCTGTTCACATTTTACTAAAACTATCTGATAAATCTATGTATAGGAAGATGGTCAGGGTTGCGGTCAAAAGAGAAATAAAAATTGTTTAAAACTATTCTTTTTTTTTTCCGACGTTTCGCCCCACTTTGTAGGGCTTCATCAAGGCTGTTCAGAGCAAACGGGTGAACAGTAGGCAACAATACCCGTTTGCTCAGAACAGCCTTGATGAAGCCCTACAAAGTGGGGCGAAACGTCGGGAAAAAAAATATTTGTAAACTATTTTTGTTTCTCCTTTGACCGTAACCCTGACCATCTTCCTATACATCAATTTTTACGGTCAACTATATATACATATATATCTGATAAATCGTTTATATATTCGATGACAAATTTCTGGTAGTATATTATTCTACTTTTAATACTAATTCTGCTGTTCTTTGATCGTCTCTGAGGATCGTTTCATATCAGGCTCTAATACAAAACTATTGAGGTATACTGGAAGATTATTGATTGACCGTGTGTAAAGATGAAAGGAATATCGTCCGGGTGCGGTCAAGAAAAACTCAAATAGTAGAAATATACTATTTTAATGAGCCATATTTAATTAGCCATATATTTTAATGGCTCATTAAAATAGTATATTTCTACTATTTGAGTTTTTCTTGACCACACCCAGACCATATTCCTTTCATCTATTGAGGTATAATTTGAAGTATGAACATACCTGAAATATGTGGGTAATAATCATATTGTTATATACTAATTGTCATATTGTTTCTAACCATAATTGTGAATTGTTAAAACTATTATAGCTAAATGCCATATTGTAACTAAAAACTATTTGTCATATGTGAAGATGGTCGGGGAGGGGTGATGGAGCTGTTAACGAGGTGCGGTCAACAAATAACCACAAATAAACAAAAAAAGATATTTATTCTTGCCTACGTTTCGACCTGAATTTCAGATCTTCATCAGGTCAAAAAAACTAAAAAAAAAAGTAACAACCATCATTCAGAGAAACATACAAAATTAAAAGAAATAAATAAACCAACAAATTAAGACATACATAACAGTGGATTGAAAATAAAGTAGATGATTAATAACCATTGAAGTAGATAGTAGAAGATTCATAACTGTTTTTTAGATAATACTTATAGATCTTATCTTATGCCTATCTTCTTACCTCTATAATATTATATTAATCTTTCACTGTTACCATCATATATCGTACTTTGTTTGTTTATTTATTTTTTTTAAATTTTTATGTTTCTCTGAATGATGGTTGTTATCTGTTTTTTGTTTTTTAGCACTGATGAAGACCTGAAATTCAGGTCGAAACGTCGGCACGAATAAATATTTTTTCTCTTTATTTGTTACCGCACCCCCCGATCATCTTCACATATTAATCTACGGTGAACCCACAACATCTTATTATTTGTCATATGGTTCTTAAATCACAATTATTGTTTAGAGTTAATTGACAGAGTAACCATTATGCTGAAAATAAATTGGAAATAATAGCTCATATAGTCAATTTTAATAAATACTTGAAACATCTCACCATATAGAGTTCGGAATTTTATTTTAAGTTTGAAGTGTCCAATCAAAGTTTGGAGCATTTTGATTATAGAGAAACATTTGGTTCAACAGAGTTATAATTTATTTCTGTGTTAATGGAATTGAATCCTCGTTAGCGGAAACTAGATTTCCTTTCATCTTGTGCCCTTACCATTGTTCTGACTGTGTGGACTAGTTGGAATCTATTGTTCGCGTTTTGAAGCTCATCCCTTTTTGTATAATTGGAGCTCGATCAATTTATTGATGTTCTGTTGTTTAACAACCAATTATAAAATTGTACTTTTTCAAATCAGAACTATATTCTCCTAAATCTATCATGACAAGTATAAGGATTGTAAGTACGTTAATCCCATGTCCTTTTTATAGTACAGTACTATTTTTTAACTCTTTGTCTTACTATGTGTTTTGGTGCCCTTGGAAGTACCTATTTAGATTTTTTAAAATAAGATTGCTGGTGCGAGGGGCGTTTCGTAACTGGAAAACCGACCTCTTCCCCAGAGAAATATGTTCACTGGTTCGGGTTACAAAAAATAAAAACAACGGACGACCTGAAATGATTATCATAAAAACGAAATAATAAAGAAAATTAAAGAATACAAAAAATCTTCCAAGTGATAAACAAATTTAATTAAATTAAAATATTAACAAAAAATGAACAGGTGTGTTGTTAAAAAAAAATAAATAAAATAATGAGTGTGAAGTAAAAAAGAAAATATTTTGATATATATAAAACACACAAAAACCAATTCTCTTTACACAAAAATAATAGGTTAATTAGAAGGAAACAGAAAAAAAATTTGAAGCTTGATGAAAGAAGAAAAAGAAAGATAGTCACTCACAGATGGATGGGGGGGGGGATGTCGATATGCGCATATCGATAACTACTTAAGGATATTTCCTCCGCAACATCCGCCGTCATCCAGATGTTGATGATAAAGGTCGGTTGAAAATTGGGTCCTGAAACGTACCTCAAAAATCTAGTGGCCTCAAAAAGCGGTGAGCCGGTGGGTACCTCTTAACTCTGACTGCCTTATCAGTCCGTATACAGGCCGTAATCCCATTGTACACGTAGTGTTGTGTTATACGTGCCGAGCCGCAGTGATGTATGTACCACAAAAAAACTCATTAATTACAAAAAATAAAACTGAATTGTTGTTAAAAAAAGGAAATTAACTTATAATTTAAAAAAATGAAAAACCACTTGGAAGTAAAATATATATATTTTTTTAAATTATTTATTTATTGTAATTTACGACTGTACAAAATAATACAATAGGTAAATATGTAGTATGTTTCATATACACTTGAAAATCCTGGGAAGGAACCACCCATTGGTGGTACTTCAAACATTAATTTAAACTAGAAGGTCCCGTGGCCTCTTCTTTTCAGACGCCTCGGAGGATTATCAGGGATTGTTAAGGATGAAAGATTAAGAATTAATGGGTTAGGATGGTTAAGGAGTTTGGAATAAAAAGACACATATCTGTTTTGGGTCAAATCTGCAACGAATGGGATGTTAAGGTCTTTTTGAATGAGTTTATTGGTGACGTAATAAGGAGCATCAAGGATTTTACGTAGGATTTTGGATTGTAACGATTGGATGCGGGAAGAATTTGATGGTTTGGTGGAGCCCCAGAGCTCAATTCCATATGTCCAAATTGGTCTGATTATTGTAGTGTATACTAATTTTTTGTAATGAATGGGGAGTTTAGAACGTTTGTCAAGTAAGTGTTGTAGCAATCGGAATCTACGAGCAGTTTCTTGTCGTTTCAGTCTTGTGTGTGGATTCCAAGTAAGTCTCTTGTCAAGATGGAGTCCTAAGTATCGAATCTGTTCAACAGGTGTTAGTGGCGTATCTAGAAAGGATACTGTAGGACAGGAGGGCAGAGGTTTACGACGGAGAGTAAAGGTGATCTGGTGGGATTTTTCAGGATTTATTTTAATTCTCCAGTTTTTACACCATTCTTCAATAGATGTTATGTGTGCCTGTAGCGTTTGTGATGCATTAGTTGGGTCGTTGTTTACAGAAAGTATACATGTGTCATCAGCGTATGTTGTTAACACTGTGTTAGGGTGGGTTGGGATGTCAGCGGAAGTAAAATATAAAAGAGAAAAAAAAGAAAGTACCCTTTTTTAGGCTTTACCTCCCTCCCCCCCAAAAAAAAAAATTGAGCTATCTACATTTTATCTCATCAATTAATATCGAAACAATTATCATAATAGATCTAGCTGATAATAAATTTAGTTGTAATCGCGCACGAATCGAAGGTGATATGAAATGTAAGTAGGATACATCCTATGACATCAGTTCAAGATTGTTTATGTTTTAATGACATAATCTTCCAAACTATTAAAATCCTATCTGAACTATATTGGAAAAATCAGAGAGTCGAAAATATTTTGTAATTAAAAGAAAATTTGAGTCCATAGGAAAAAAAGCGGCCTAACCCACAATGTAATTTCATTTTTAATAAAACAGAATTATTTTAATCGGCCTGGTGCTTCTGTATACCCCAACATTTAAAATATAAATGGAATCAGGTTTCCAAAGGCATCAAACACAAATCGAGTTCATTGTATGTACTCAAAAATCCGTATAGGAGGTTTTCAAGATGTGGTTTAAACCAATTTTGCTATCATAGCTTGATATGTTTCTATAAACAATTATATGTATATATTTTTTTTAAATTTTACATTATTTTTTTATTGCTGTAGTTATTTATTAATATCAAATGTTTGGCTTGTCAACATGCCCTTCAGTTTACCTAGACTATCACCCTATACCACAACACATACACTGTAACTTATTTAGGACTTGCCTATGGCAGAAGGTTGACATGGGGCCCACACACGTAAAACGCTAAATTTCCGACTGAGACAATTATATTCCATTCTACACAGACGTTCTAAATTATCTCTTTGAAACTTAATGTATACAGTTACTTACTGATACCCATATGGACTTAGCCTGCCAAATTTATTGACCTGCTAAAAAGACAAATTCAATAAATATAAACTTTTCAATAGTAATTGAAGTTATTATAATGCAGTGCATATTGAAGTTATTGTATTTTAATTGATTTTTGAATAAAAATTGAAGAACCTAGTAAGTTGATATTTTTCGGTAATATTTCTTTTAAAATAATATGAAGGTTCGCAATGAAATTCATTGTTTGCACCTAAAAAAATATATATATAATATGAATTTTCATAGCAATAGAAAAATATTTTTTTTTTACGAAAATTATTTGCCCAACTGGGACTTTCATTATTACATTTTATTCTTCTTCTAAGTGATAATCGATATATAAAAAAATATAAATAACATCGATATATGATCTTCAATATAAATAATATTGACCTTAGAGTTCGGTAGAGGGGGAGGTGATGTGGTTTTGGAGGTTACTGTAACATTGACCTTGTTTGCGGCTGTATTTTCTAGTCAAGTGCCACATAAATATTTATAATGCCTATCGGATTCCCAGCACCAGTTTTGTTGCCGTCAGTCTACGCCTCGGCTCCCTGCATAATGGAGCTGCGTCAGCTGACTTAGTGAGTAGTGTCACACTAAAGTTCAAATTTAATTTTTAAATGCTACTAATGAAAATTAATTTTGGCAAATATCATAAAAGATAATGAATATGAATTGCTTTATATTGCGTTCAACGAGCTTCAACTTGAGCCGTACTAGAACAGTTTACTTTCAATGTTTTATACAGCTTACCAAACTTTTTTTGCTACATCTATTTTTTTTTTACACATCTTTACATCAAATAGTTCCTCAAATATCGAAAATTTGTTTTAAAATTTATAAGCACTATAGCAATTTAAATACCCAAGATTAATTATATTTTACGAAATAATCGTTAGTGTTAATCTTGTTTGAAAAAAAATGTTGGTATTTGAAAAATTGTCTCAAGATAAGAAAGTAAAGAGTTCTGTTAGGGCACAATTTTAAGCTCGTTAAATGCACCATAAATTAGTTTATAATGATTATTTTCCTATAAATAGTAATTTTTATATTACCAAAGTATATTTAAAAAACGTTCCTTGTTAGTTGGAAAAAATATAGCAGATTGAAAAACTGAATCTATTAAAATATTGAACGTAAATAGTTGTATTAAGGATGAATTTGAGCTCGTCAAATGTATCTTAAAGGAATAATTTTATTTAATTAACGTTTATTTTTCTAGGAATAGTAGTTTTCATTATATTTACCAAAATATATCCACAAAAAGTTCCTCGTTATTTGGAAAAAATATTGCTAATTAAAAAATTCAATCTCTTAAAATATTGAACGTAATTAGTTCTATTAGGGCTAAAGAAGCTCGTTAAATACACATAAATTAATAATTTTTTTTTAATTATAGATTATTTTCCTAAGAATAGTAGTTTTTATGATATTTCGTGATGAAAAGCAAACTTCATTTGTGCCTAGTTATCTTTAAATAAAAGTGTGAATTTAGAGGTAAAGGCTGCAATAAAAAGATAAAGTTTTATAACTCAAGAACGAGTTTAACGACTATGTAAACTCAACAAATAAGTTTAGGTTTGTTTATAGGTATGTGGAAAAAATTCGTCGTTCAATTTGGAAAAGAACAATAATTAACCATTCGTATTAATAAGAATCAGTATGTGTCAGGTTATGAACCATAAGTACCAATATGGGTATTACGTAACTACAACTTGAAAACTCTTTTAATTATTAATTAAAAAATATGACCTTATACTTTAATTAACTTTATATCTTCGGTTGTTAAATTTAATAACTGCCAGTCCGTTTGCATTCTACTAGCTCTCAGATGGAAATTTTAGGCGTGGAATCCTCAGCCTATTCCATCAGCAAATTGCCCGTTTTATCATCTCATACTTGAGATTTTCATATTTCTAAGCCAACTGCTTAAGCGCTATCTGGAGGAGCGCCAATGTAATTAGATAGCCCATTATTTTCCCTGCTTTGTTCTCCCTAAGCTCCATAATTATTATTACTTATGCATTGTGATTTGTCCAGAAGAGTATTGTATAATTCATTAAATATTAATTTTTTTTTAGTCGAATAATAGTTAATCTAGTTTAATAACTATATAAGCCTAATGGGAAACATTTATTAAAGACTGAAAATAATAAGATATTTTTATGTCATTCATAAAAAATTTAGATCGTTTGTCTAGTAAGTGCTGTAATAGTCGGAATCTGCGTGCAGTTTCCTGTCTTTT
>NW_027114863.1:96125-139498 GCF_000696795.3 Halyomorpha halys
TCAGTTCTGGGATTCGGTGAGAAGAGGATTGTTAAAATCTTTGAATTTCAAAAGCTGTTTGGTGGTTCTCCATAGTAATTTGTCAGTAGTTGTAAGATTTTCAATGAAGTTAAGTCAATTTTGAATTTTCTAATTTCTGCTTTAAGTTTGTTAGTCAATTTGGTGTAATACGTTTTGTCAGTTGGATATCTGGTCCTATGCCACTTCGATCTTGCTTTTCGTTTTTCCCTTATTAAGATACGAATATACTGTGGCAAGTTAGTTTGTTTATTATTATTCATTTTACTAGTTCTGTAAGTGTTGTCATTTATACTTGTTCTTACTGATTCTGAGAGTTTTTCTATAGCTTCGTCGATGTCTTGTTTTGTCATTAGTTGAATATTCAAGTCTAGTTTTTGTTCCAAATCGTATCCAAATCCGTCCCAGTCAACTCTTCCAGTAATCAATGAAGGAGTGGAGGGCTTAGGCACGAAGCTTGAATTTAAAAAAAAGAGAAGTATACCAGGAGGACAGTATACAGCTGAAAATTTAACATGGAAAGGGCGAGTCGAAATTATTACCGAGGTCGATTGGATTGCAAGGAATAAAGGAATGGGATAAGGATTTGTTGATAAGGATGCAAGAATCAGCATGGGAAGTGTTATCTGGGTGGTCTGATCTATGAGTGATGTAGTCACGTATGTAAAAGTGTGTCCGTTGAGTGAAATGAGTTTCAGTCAGTAGGGCAATGTCAATGTGTTTATCGTGTAGAAATAAGTCAAGTTCGTCACGGTGGTTTTGCAGACCATTGGCATTCCATAACAAGACAGCTTGGGGCCTTGTACTCATCGTGGGAAATTAAACGGGATTTCGGATAGGATTTGTGTGAGAAGGTTGATCAGGGGTTTGATGGTCTCTTGAAGATCTTTCAGGAAGGATGTAAGAATAGAGGTTATTTCCATTGGATTTTGGTAAAGAGGATATGTATCAGGAGCTTGTAATGGATAGTTTGTACGACTAGGAGTGCTGATTGGGGTCCGTGATATATGCGGTGCTGGGATATGAGGTGTTATGTCAGTTTTTAATGGTAGTTGGGACGAGGAGTTCATCGGAACAGATGGATGAGATGGAACTGGGAATGGATGTGGTGGCGGCAGTTTTACCCGTAAGGGTAGGTGATGGGGAGGATTATGATGACGTGGAGGTTGAGGCTTAGGATGAGAGGTCAGGAAATTTTTATAAACCTCACAGCCTCTGTAGCTAACTGGGTGGTCTTTTCCACATAGCGCACATTCTGCCGGTTCTTCTCGTGGTTTCTGGGAGGTATTAGTGGCATGAGGGCCAGCAAATTTCACACACCTGGCCTGATGATGACAATAAGTCTTTGTATGCCCTAAATAAATAAATTTTTAAAAAATAAATAAATAATAAAAGAAATTATAAAAATGACTTTTTTAATAAATTAACTATTTGCGAATATGTTAATGATAAGTTGTGCTTGTTGATTTGTAAATTGACGGAAGAAGGTTCTAATTGGATATAGAGGCTTTCAGAGATGAGCCTTTTGTCATGGTTATGAACTGTGGCAAGTATAGACGTTCTGTTGAAATCGAAGGAATGATCGGTTACACATGGAACATTAAGGTCTTTATACATGATTTTATTTGTGAAGAAGTAAGGAGCATTGAGGATTTTGGACTGTAAGGCTGAATACGAGAGGAATTAGAAGGTGAATTTTGTGTAATTGAATAGAATTTCGTGGAACCCTAAAGCTCAAATCCTTATGACCAAACTGACCTTATTATTGCCATGTAGATCAGTCTTTTGTAATGAAATGGAAGTTTAGACCATTTTTCTAGTAAGTGCTGTAATAGTCGAAATCGCCGTGCAGTTTCCTATCTTTTCAGTTATATGGGAGGATTCCAAGTCGTTTGTCCAGCTGTAGTCCAAGGTTGCGGATCTGTTCTAGAGGGGTAAGAGCAACACTATTAAAGTACACTCTAGGGCAGTCGGCAGGTTTACGACGAAGAGTAAAGGTGATTTGAATGGGATTTATTTTATCCTCTAATTATTTTTATCCTCCAATTTCAGCACCATTCTTTGAGGGTTGTGATATGGGGTTGGGGAGATTGGGATGTAATTAAAGAAGTGACTAATTAAAAATGAAAATTGATCAATTGGGATGTATTTTACTTATTTTGACAAATGAGGTATTAAACGAAAAGGGATTTTTTGGAGAAGTGATGAATCTCAATTTCAATTCTTAAATTCGTCCTGGAACTTGAAACAATTAAGTGATTATATTATTAAATATTATAGTTTTTGAATAAATAAAAATAATAAAATAAAATTTATTAAAAAAAGTTCCGTTGGTTACTTGGCAATTACTTATTGAATAAACTGTTATTAACTTTCTTTAGGAACATACTAACGTAATTTGTATACTATAAATATTGTGAATATTATTGTATACAAATTTCTTTAATTTTAATTTTTTTACAACTAATGTAGTAACAAATAGAGTAAATAAAGTGTTTAGTTAACTACTACAATCTATCCGTTTGTAGGTGTAGAAAGATTATTTGAGCCGATTTTGACATTTGATGGCTCACATTAAACTAGATGTTTTGAAAATCGTTGAGCTCAAGACCATGAAAATGTATCTTGCATATAAACTCACTTACTATAATCGGCTAGTTTTTAACCTTGCTTCCTCATCTCCATGCCTGACAAACCTCCGAGGCACATGAAAGTAGATGGCCCCAGGCCTGGAGATCTTCTAATGTATAAATGTTATTAAAGCTACCATTGGCTAATTTCTCTACAAGCTTGTATCATACCGTTATAATCTAATATCAAATTTACTAGATTTTTTTTATGTAAGTACAGGTGTAAATATTAATAAATAAATTTATTCAAACCTTATCTCGTTCCACCCATCCCTACAGCCCACCTAGAAGGTTGAAACGGCAGTGGCCAAGAGACTTATTGTAAAATAAAAATGGACAATAGGAGTTCTGGCAATGGTCTGATTCTCCACTCAAGTTGAGTGTTTGCGGCTTTTTTGCGTTTCCCTCCCACACGTGGAGGATAAAGTGGGCTCAGGGATCCTCAGGTCGATTGTGTAAATATTGTATATAAGAGTGTAAATGTGACTAGAGATTATATTATTTTATCATTATGCTATTTCATTTATTTTTTTTATTTTTTTATATACATTGTTTGATTATGATCATTTTGTTTATCCTTCCGTTTGTATATATTTTAAGAGAGATTTTTTTTTCATTCATTTATTTATATTCTTATTTTATTTTATTTTATTATGAATGTGATCATTCATCACTATTACCTATTGCCCACAACTGTGTGGCAGGTTGTAATATTTATCAATAAATAAAAAGTATTTTAAAAAAATAAATAAATTAAAACAAATTAAGAGCAAGTTAATTCATATATAGTCTGTAGTATTTAATATTTGAAATACGAGTGTTTAATAAGATCAATGTTGTAAGTTTTTGAATATTTACGAAACAAATTTTTGTTTCGCGATTGTCAGTTGATGATAATGATTTTCTCCAGAAAGGAAAATATTATCGAAGACAGTGCAGTAAGACCGCGACTGTCGCAGACGTTCTGTCATTAAAAATTGATGAGGCAGCTATTAAAATCGATCCAGGGTTACGTTCGGTCCCTTACGTGACCTGAAACTTAGACTAAATGGTTGCTCATATATTATGGTAGGATGATATTCATTTCTACGTATAGAACAATATGAAAATGGGTTGTTTTTTGTTTAGAATGAATACAAATTTAAGATATCAGATCTTCCTCGACATAAATCTTAACAACACCAGTATAAAAACCCCAAGAAGACTTACTAATATTAACTGCGTTCTTCTGAAAATAAATTTAAATTAGTGGTAGCAGGAAGTTCAGAATTACTTCCCTTGAAATTCCCGTTGGAATTTGTGTCTTGGGGAGAGGGAGAGAGGATAGCATAACAATTGATTGGATTCCTTTGTTATTAAAAAAAAAAACTTTTTCTTAAAAAAAATTAGGAAGGTAGCAATAGTTCATACTTTCACTTAGCTACACATTGAAGAAAAATGTCGTACTAAATAACAAGTAATGCTGCGCAAATACAGTAGGTTGCTACGAATACAAACCATACTAATCATTTCTAGGATATACTATATATACTAACATTAGTAATTTACAAAGTTATAATAAAATATAAATAATAAAATAAGTGATCATTGGTTATTTTTTATCTTTTTCTATTATAATTACAGAACATGATATATTGTTTTTTTCCTTATAACTATGCTGCAATAATTTTTTTTTTCTGAGTGAATAAGTTTGAAAGTTTAAATGTCGATTATTCAAACAAAGTCCCTTTAATATTACTCATTTATTTTGGCTCTTTAGACAATGACGACTTTCTCTTTGATGGATGTATATACATTCAAGATCCACAAATCATTAAATTGCAGTCTAGTTAATTATTTTTCAATAGCTTTAATATAAAATACCTGTAATTTGGATTTTCTTTAGAAATTTTAAATTGAAAAGTCTCGTTAATAACAAATAATATGTAAGGGCACTTTTTTTTTTTTTTTTTAAATTAGGGTTTGAAGTTGCCTTAAGCCGAAAAATGTGATTAATGTTTTTTCAGGAAGTCAATAAAGGAGGTCCGGTTTCATAGCCGGCTAAATTAGCGAGTGCTTCTTTCCACGATTCAAACTTCTTCAAGAGGAAGACGTTTTTCATCTTTTAATTTGGCTCTTGGAAGGCAAGATGAAACAGATATTAGAACCCTTTAAGCATCCTTTTCTAGTAATAATCCAAGAAATGTCCGAGGTATTAAAGATGAGTTAATTATTTTTCACAAAAAAAAAAACTATGAATTATATAATTCAAAACTGGTGTTCAATATTAGGTACCAACAAATATGGGGGTACTGCGTCGTTTGTGAATTCTAAATTAATAATTAATTAAAATTTTTGTTGTTATTGAATTAAGACAACTAGGAAACAACTTGAGGAAGGGGGTTAATATTTTTTTTTTTTAAATCGATGAATTCTAAAAGCTTCTATGTAGTATAAATGGTTTAATTTAAATAGAATGACCTAGCCTAATTATTCTTAATTATGTTATTGTTATATGCAAGCGAGATTTGAAAGACAAATATTTATTTTATTACTGTAGCTGTGAATTAACCCTGAGGTTTAACCAGGCTCATAAAGTCGGTACTCTTAATTGGGGGAAACTTTGGTGGTTGAGAGTGCTTCTGACCTCCTTGCAAAACCGTTGGACTAGCAAAAGTACGTTTTTACAAAGTATTGCACCCCTGACCGTTTATGGGTTGTACTGATTATTTATTTATTTTTTTAATAGTAATATCATAATATTATAATATAATTTTATTATAAGGCAAGGGGTATCCGCAATTTGTTTGATTCAATTTATTTTTGGAGGATTCACAGATTATTTTTTCTTTATCCAACCAATAAAGATTCCATCTAAACAACAAATTACTATAAAAAATAAATGTAATTTGAAATTACTGCTTTACAGCAACTTATAGTTGCCGTATTTTTCAAAAAATGTATCTGTTTTACAATTCTTAATGTTTATTTTATTTCGTTATTACCAGATTGGCCTTGATTTGCCCTTACATTGTTATTGTATCAGTTTGATAGTTTTTTTAACGCTTGATAGTGGGGGAAGTATAGCCTTGTGCAAAAGAAATAAAATATTATTATTAAAAGTAATAAAGATCAATTACAAAAAAATAATAATTCAGAGAAAATAACAGTTGAAAACAAATGATATTTAAAAAATAATAATAAGATAGACTTATACTTAAAAAATAATTAGAGTAAAAGAAATTAATAAAGAGTTGTCTTGGGTCAGCATTCGCGATGGATTCGGGTGGCCTAATTAGTATGCCAGTGCACTTTTTGCAGCTGTTGGTAAATTGGAGTGGAATTACGTACATAGCTGTTTGTTTTAATCATCTAAGGATATCACTTACTGTTCACGATTCAATTGTACGAAAAAGCACAAAACAGGCGGAATCCACTGTGATTTTAAGAATTATGTTTTGAAATGCCAATATTTTTTTTCTTTTTGTATATGATGCTGCTCGAAATGTAATTATTAGAGCTTTTTTTTTTCGAAACAGTATTTCTGTTGAAAATTGAAATTTTAACGTTCAAAATACTTCCCCTTAATATATACTTCATATATAGGTAAATGAAAGTAAAATAAAAAAGACAATATTTTGAAGTTAGAGTTCGTGAACAACATAATTGCCCTTAGTTCCAGAATATACCAAATGACGATATCGATAGGAGCTAAAAGTATATTGAAACTTATAATATAGGACTAATATATCCTATATAGGTTTAATATACCTTTCCAGTTGACTTTTCAATCATGTTTTTTTTTTTAAAACTAAAAAAGATGTTAGTTTTTTTTTTTTTTTCGGCCAAGACTCCCATTGGAGTCCTATACTGCCTAACCATGGTTGGGGGGGTCAAAGTTCTTTATTTTGTGGGACCGCCACGCAATGAAAAAAGTCGACGTCCCAGGCCGGATTCGAACCGGCACCGCCAATAAACATCAAACTGGTAAGACTGTGTCTTAACCACTGAGCTATGGGTGGCCCCAGATATTAGTTGGTTAAAACACTTCATGAGGTAGGTAAACATTTTCATTGTACATGAATGCTTTGGGCTTAGGAAGACCTCGGTCCAAGGACAGTTCAGAATGAGGAAATATTAAACATCCAACCAAGCTAGTAGGGTCCCCTAGGCACTCTTCTCCATGTTTCTTGAGGTATTACATATGTTAATTTGTAAACCTTCACTCACTAACCGTAGACTCGATTCCCCACTGGTCCTCTGCCATTGTTTTGGTGTCTACTGTACATTTGGTGAAGCACCACATCTGTGTTGGTTTCTGATGATTTCAACCACCTACCGACTCACCGCCACTATTTTAGCCTCTGAGTCTTTGGGGTAGAGTATTGCGAGCTGCAATCACTCACCAAATTGTCATCAACCCTTCACCGTTTGGACGACGGCTGCTATCTAGGAAGAGATTTGTTTGTTTTTTATTTGATATGCGCATATTTACGTGTTTTTAATCTTCCATCTTCTGTGAGTGACTTTTATTTGTTATTGTACCAAATATCAAGTGTTTTGTTTTCTATTAATTGCATAATATTAGAGAGCTAATTATTTTAATTTTTTTGGTTTTCTGTTCATTCTATAAGATCAAGTTTATAAGATTTTTATAATTAAGCATCATAATTTTCTATCCCCCATGTTTATTATTATTTCTTTAAATAAAGGATCCTTTTGGTTTGAATATAAATTTTCTTTTATTTTTTTATGTTTAATATTATTAAATTTGTGTGTCAACAGAAAGGCATATTTTCATTAATTTTATTTTCAGTATCATTTGGGTTCTTTGGGTTTTTTTATTTTATGATTCTCCGACTATTATTTAAAAAAATCGAATCAGTGATTAGGTTTTTGTACCCTTGGGGAGAGGTAGGTATATTTTCATTTACGGAAAGCCCCTCGCCACAACAAACGTAATATAATTACTGTTGTACACTTTTGTGAAGGCATGTACCAATCTACTCTATTAGACTTTGGAGTCTTTCTTCAAGCTGTTTTTGCCTCCAGAAACTGTACTTGGCTTAAGGCACTAGATAAGTTCATTTTCTGCCTTAAAACAGGGGAAACATACAAGAGGGTCTTGTACCTGTCCCATGGGCTGAAACTGGATCAAGTTAGCCATGTAATATACTCCAGACATTAAAAGTTATTTTTATCAAATAATATTTATCAATCTGATTGTAGCAGTAAATAAATTTTTCTTTATTTATTTATTGCATATAACAACTGCATTGTATAAAACTATATATATTAAATGTAGTGTGTATTCTAATACAATGTTATGATACAGACTTGTGGAGAAACTACCCATTGGTAGCTCTCTAATAAAATGTTAGAGATCATTAGATCTCGAGACCATCTTTTTTTCAGGTGCCTCGGAGGAATGTCAATAACAGAAGAGGGGGTGAGGTTAAATAGGTAGTAGTGTTTACTTCATTAACCCAGGCGTTTATAAGCTTTTTTAATAGTCCAGAAACTATTTAGGTTTTGCTTTCTTTGTTTTTGAATGATTAAATTCTGATCTGTTGATCACCTTATTAGTTCAGGTATCTTGGAATGTTTTTATGAACGTAAGATATAAGCTAATGATTAGTAGTATGTTCAAGACTCTAATACTGAAGAAGACAACCCTCTTATCTATAGTATTTGCTAAATAATTTTAGTTCACCAACTAATACAAGTTATTTGAGGGCTAAGCTCTTGTTGTATAGCAAGGTGCGGGAAAAATAATGGAAATTGGATTGCATATGTTAGATGATAAATTGCCTGCCTGGTCGTGTCTTTTGTGACAAGGCTATTTATTACCCAATTTCACTGGCCCGGAATTGGAATGTGTTTTATTTGGCTTTTGATAAACTTTCTGCACACAGTATTTTTTTATTGTATCACAAGTTACTGTTAGAGCTGCCTATTGAATAACTTCGTAATTGCAAATCGAATTGCTTACAATTGTTTTTTTAAAATATTTTGTTTACCTAATATGTTCGGTAAATAAAAAGTAAAGTTTGAGATGAAAGAGAGAGGTAGCTCAAATGCAGGAGAAAAATAAGAACTTCAACTTTAATAAATTTTTGGATGAATAGTTGGGCATATTTAATGACCTGAAAGAAAACTAGGAGGAAAGGAGTTTTTCAACGATAAGTTAGCGCCTAAAGAAAAGTTAAAGTTGTAGTGTTATGAAAATCCCCCGTTTATCATATTTATATAATCATAGTAGCCAGACTAAGGATGTGCAATACCAGGATAAAGACCAAAACCTGGGCTCTAACCAGAACCCCAGAAAGCAGAATCGAGAGATTTGAAGTCTCCGTACATTTACAGGTGCGATCTGGAATCAGATACTTAACGCATGCAGGAGAAGAACTGACAGAGAACTGCTTGATGAGACTGGTCAGTCAATATCTCATGATGTGATGGCAAGGAGATTAAGATGGACGAGACATGTGGCTCGAAGGAAGCAATCAGGACTCTTCTATACAACAATGAATGCCCAGTATGGTTGTGAAGAGAACTCAAGGGAGCCCAAAAGTGATATGGATAAACAGAATTAATTATAATGCCAATGGAACCAAGAAAGCCAGCCCAAGATAGGCAGGCGTGGAGAGGACTGGTTCGGACGGCCTAGGTCTGTAGATTGTTACGGTCGCCATGGTGAAATAAAAACACTGGCGATATTTGCGTAGACTAGGGATGTTACGGTTGTCATGGGGAAATAAAAAACAGTGGCTAGATCTGCGTTAACAAGAGGTGTTACGGTTGTCATGGGAAACACAAAACTCGAGCGATAGGCAGAGTAGGTTTTGGTTTTGTGAAGGCGACAGTTTTGATTTTGGAACACGTATGTTCAGACAAGTGGTTTTTTTTTTGTGAAGGCGACAGTTTTGATTTTGGAACACGTATGTTTAGATGAGTGGTTTTTTTTTTAGTGAAGGCGACAGTTTTTATTTTGGAACATGCACGAGTGGGTGTTGGTTTTGTGAAGGTGACAGTTTGATTTTGAAATACGTTACGATTGTTAAATGTGAAGTCGTAATAGTTTAAAGGCCCTCTGTCTTTACTGTTTGGATCGAAATAGTACCATATGAGAAATGTCATCGTATGTGTTTTGTTTTTTTCAGAATTATGGTGTTCTAATTCAATGGACGGTCATTAACACTAGAAGTGGGGATATAGTGCAGTGACGTTTCTTCAGCACGTCCTGGATAAGAGAGTTGTAGCAGGTGTCATCCTAAAACTTCTGGGGAAGGTGAGGCGGAAAGGAAATATCGGAAAACCTTATGTTTTGCCAGGAGTACACCCAAGTGTACGTGGGGTTTAAACGAAAGTTTTATTTTGTTTTTATTTTATATTCACTTTTATACTCTTTTGGATAATAATGTAAATATAGTTAAGGTTAAGCATTTAAGTTAAGGTTAAGTCAACCTATTAGTTTTATTAATTGATAAGAATTCTTTTTTTTTTTCCTTTTTCATTCTGTGTACATATATTTCTTCATATTATTAAACTTTTGTAAATATAGTTCTGATATTCTTTCTCTACTTTCAACTTGTTAATTTACTTATGTTTTTTTTGTTGTTGTTCACGGAATATTACGATAATGCAACAGGTGGGAGGTAACACCCCTAGGTTTTTTGTTATCTGCATGTAAAGGTATTCGCCAGTGGTCATAATTCCATAATTATTTATATATGGGTATATTTCAATTATATTGTGGACTTATTGTTTCGGGGTTTTCGTTATTTCCAAGAAAAATTAATGTGGCTACTAAGGAGCAATTTATTCTTTATTGTTTTGTCTTTTTTTCCCTTTTGCGATTATATTTATATTGTTTATTTTCCTTTAACTCACCCCCTTTTCCGCTGAGCGTGGGCAAGTATAAACGATAAATATATAACTAAGGATAAATCAAAATTTGCGGTTATATGATCTTACCGAAAAAAAAGTAGTTAGACCTATGACAATATATGAAAAATATTTCATTAAACATAAAAATATCCACTTTCGGAATATTATTATTAAAAATTGTAGATTCTCATGAAGATGATTTAAATTTGTATTTAAAATTTTGATTATTGACTATTTATGGAATTAACAGAATAGTTTTTTTTTTTTACTATAAGGCCTTTAAGACCACGCGCATATCATAATCCTAATGCTTCTCGTTCATCTGTTACCTCTTCTTGGGAGATATATGGGTATGTCTTTCATGAGCGTTTTCTCTCCTCAGGCCACGCAAGACCCTTTATGGAGTGCTTCTTTCCCACAAGAGCCTTCACTCCCTTGAGCGTCCTTCTGTACTCATCTGTGTCTAAGCAATCCAGGTCCGTCTGTCCCACTTGTTCCATATCACTCCTAACTTGCTTGAAATATCCTGTTGAGTTTTTGTGACAGTGGATTCGTTGAAAAACTCCATGGTTTAGTGTTTAAAACTGTTTATAATTAATAATAAGCTATAGATTTTTAATTTAAAAAAACGTTTACATTTGAAAAGTGGTTTATTAACTTTTGATAGAATTCTCCTCTTATATTTTGTTTATAAAACCGCTAAACAATGTTATAAACGAATTTTTCGAGTTTGGTAGCTTGTAGTTGGACGTATGTCCCCAACCGTCAAGCATACTTTGGAAGATCTATTTAAGATCTAACATTGTATGGTATAGCAATGGCTTAATATTGTGGTATTGTTTGTTTGTATAATTATGCATACAAATATATGTATGTATGTGTGCAATGGTTATTCAGGTGAAGAAATTAAATTATTATAAAAATAAGTATTTATTTTTATTATTATTTTTTTACTTAGAGATTCTCCTGTGTTTCAGTAATTTCTATGTTTTCTAATAACAATTGGCTTAAAATAATAATTAATTGTCTTTTTTTAAACATATTTTGATTCCTGATATAATTTTGTGTTTTTAGTGGAAAAGTTTCTTTTGGTCTGAATTTCAGGCCAAGGCCCCTGAATGGGTAATTATTTACCCTGAAGGAAGAAGCAATCGGCAGTGTTTTCTTTCCCAGAAACTGAATCTTGCCCAAATATTTACCAATCAACTTCGACATAATGATTTTGGTGGTTCTTCAAGTAGTTACATTCACTTATTACTTAATTGTTATCGTTTCCCACTTAATTAATATATATTTTATTGATAGTGGCGGTAATGGGTGTTCAAAAATAAATTTACCAAAAACGACGGCCAGTAGTACATACATTTTTTTTTTTTTTAATAATTTATTTATTGTTATTTACAACTTTATATATATACACATCAAGTAAATTTGCTGTAAGTGATATTATGACATGATACAAACATGTGGAGAATCTACTCATTGATAGAACATAGGGGACATTGAGGTCCTGATGGATGATTTGATTTGTGACAAAGTAAGAAGCATTAAGGATTTTACGAAGGATTTTGGACTGTAAGGATTGGATTCGGGTGGAATTTGATGGTTTAGTGGAGCCCCATAGCTCAACTCCGTATGTCCAGATAGGCCTTATAACAGTCATGTAGATCAGTCTTTTTGATGGATTGGTTTAGGTGGTTGGGAAGTTTATTATGGAAGGATTGGTATCAGGTTTTGGCCAAATCGGCAACATAGATAGGCCTTATAACAGTCATGTAGATCAGTCTTTTGTAATGGATTGGGAGTTTGGACCGTTTGTCTAGTAAATGTTGTAATAGTCGGAATCGACGAGCAGTTTCCTGTCTTTTCAGTCTTGTATGGGGTTTCCATGACAGTCGTTTGTCCAGATTTAGTCCTAAGTAACGGATCTGTTCAACACGAATAAGTGCGGTATTATTAAAAGATACTGTGGGGCAAGACGAAGTTTTACGACGAAGGGTAAATGTGATTTGGTGGGATTTATTAGAATTTATTTTAATCCTCCAGTTTTGACACCATTCTTCAAGGTGATGTGGGATTGGAGAGATTAGGATACAATGGAAGGATCATTATTCACTAACAATAGGCATGTGTAATCGGCATACGTGGTGAGGATGGGTGGATGGGTGAGGATGGGAGGAGAATAGTGTTAGGATGGGTTGGGATGTCAGAAGTACATAAATTTAAAAAAAAATAAAAAAAGATAAAAGTATCACCACTAAATATTTTTTTATTTAAAGGATAAATTAGGAAATAAAGAAAATTTCAAATAGTAGCATAAAAAGGATTATATTCTTTCATTATAACAAAAAAAGATAATATAAAAACTATTATAATAAAAATGAAATGAAATATTTAATATATAGTAAATAGGTACTATTTAAAAGAAAATTTAACTAATGTAAAAGAAATAAACATTATTAAATTAACAAAAAAAAAAAAAAATAGTTTGTTATGGAGTCTTGAACTCACGATCTCCTGTTTTCCAAATGTCCCAATGAAGTAGTGCTCCACTGTGGGTTAGCAGCAACCATAAAAAAAAAAAAAATCGACGTGATGGTGGACTTATTAACACTCACTGTCACTGGGAACTTGGTCTCTGACACTTAATCACGTATGTGAGTATTATATATATTACATATATGACTGGAACTGACTGTGAGGACTTGGTCTCTAGAACTTACCGTGAGGACTTAGTCCCTAATACTGTCTATGAGGACTTGGTCACTGACATTAAGCATTAAGCCGTAATACACCTTCCGATTACGAACTTAATTCCTACTCTCATACTGTTCAGTTCAATTCATCAATCTTAATCTGTTGTGTTAACTTTTAACAAAGAAGGTTGACTGTGATAAAATGTTTTAATTTTTAATTTAATGCTGAACAATCGATTAATTAGTGTGATTTGTTGACTGATACAAATGACCTGGACAGAATATCTTGCATAAAGTTGTTTTAAATTATGTGGTTCTAAAATTGAATTAAGATTGTCCTTGAGGATGGCCGAAATATCGGACTTATAAAGTTTTTTTTTTTAATAATTTATTTATTGTTATTTACAACTGTATAACATATATACAACAAGTAAATTTGCTGTAGGTGAGCAGTAGAGACGCCTAGGAGGATTATTAGATAGTGAAGGAGAAGCTAGGTTAGAACAAGTGGATTTGGGTGGTTGGGAAGTTTTCCATGGAAGGAATGGTATCTGGTTCTGGCCAAATCGGCAACATATGGGACATTGAGGTCATGATGGATGACTTGATTTGCGACAAAGTAAGGAGCGTTAAGGATTTTAAGAAGGATTGTGGACTGTAAGGATTGGATTCGGGAGGAATTTGATGGTTTAGTGGAGCCCCAAAGCTCAACTCCGTATGTCCAGATAGGCCTTATAATAGTCATGTAGATTAGTCTTTTGTAATGGATTGGTAATTTAGACCGTTTGTCTGACTTATAAAGTTAAAAAAAAACGTTTTGAGACTAAAATGGAAAGTCTCAAGAATATGTAAAGATTAGAAATAAAAACTCTTAAAAATATTAGGAGAAATTAAAAAGAAAATTTGCTTGGAAGAATATTTTTTAATAATCCTTTATACAGAGTACCTTGCATTTTTTCCCTATAATTTAAAGTTGATGTTCTATGGAGTTATAAAATTTAATGTTAGCCTCCATGATAATAATTTAAATTCATTTAATACAATTAGTTTACTCGTAACTTTTCAATTATGAATAAAATTATGGGTTTTTAACCAAAGTCGTTTAGTTTTTTACGTATGCTCGCATAAGTGTAGAGAGTATTTAACGAGTTTAATTTAGTTCAAACAATGCTAAGTAAATTATCAATGCATTAATATTATAAATTGAACAATAAAGTCGATCATTGTAGGATTTAGATGTTTTATTACATATTTTGTGTTTTTATTGCAAGATTTTGAACTTTTTTTTTTTTTACTGTACGTTTTTGGTGTCTACTTATGAGATTCATATCACTATGATATCTAATGTGGCTTTAATTATTAATTTTGTAATTACATGAAGTTTTTAATAGCATAAAAAATTACAAAAATTCTACACCAATGTAATTAATTATGTTTCATACAGGTCCAGATATCCTAATTACTTGAATTGAGAGAAACTACCTTTAGTGGTGTTAGTAGATTATAAAGAGAAATACAATAGTAAAGAATGATGCTTACCTGATAATGATGACATCCGTTTGGATAAGAAAATTTGTGTGATTTTGAAATTTATTTTTTTTTTTATTTGGTGCATATTTAAATTGACTAGTTTTATACTCTTTAAACAAGTAGTAACCTAAATATGAGTGATAGAAGGATCTATATTGCCTGCTTGGACATGGTATTATTTTAGAGTCTGGGGTATAACGTGGAAGTGCTTGTTAGAGGTAGTTCAAAGCGAGGACCCCAAGTACAACTTGGGGCTTGTAGCCAGTACAACTTGGACAGGTCTCTATCAACACCTCTAATTAATGTTTCAGAACCTTTTTCATCTATGCACACCAATGTAATTATGTACTGCAAGGACAGCATTGAGTAACGTTTTAATAAACTTTATCTTTTAGTTGGTTTAAAAAAAAATACTCTACAAGCACGTAATGTACACCATATGTAACAATTTGGTTTGACTCATATTGATACACAATCAGAAGACAACGAAATAATAAAAGTAAATTACAAACGTGTTTAAATTTGTTATTTTATTTTCTCAGCTGCTTAGGTTATAATAGAATATTTTAATTGATATATTTTATTTTTAGAGATCTCTTAGTCAATTTATATATTTTATGACCCCCTTAAAATTACAGGAGCGATCTGGGATCAGATCCTTAATACTTGGTGGAGACGAACTAACAGTGAACCGCTTGTAGAGTCAGTAAATATCTCTGGCCAGTCAATACCTCATGATATGAAGGCAAGGAGGTTCAGATTGGTGAGACAGGTGGGTCAAAGCAATCCATCAGGACGCATATACACAACAATGAACGGCACTACAGTTGGCAAGAGACCGCGTGGGAGGCCAAAAACCAGGTGGATTGACAGAACAAAGATGTGATTGAGATGAATGTAGCAAACTGGAAAGCATAGTTGAATTACCTTCAACGGAGGACAGCCCTAAAACCTAGAATTTGGCCCGGTTTTATCTTACCTTTTTAACATTTTTAAAAATCAAAATCATTATACAAAAAAAAAAGGCAATCCTTCCCCGTCGTATCAACCCCGCCAAGACCCATTTTTTTTTTTTTTTTTTTTCGCCAAGACCCCCGGGAAGCGACGGTCCTATATCATTTTTTAAATATTTGCTTAAAACGGGAAGAGTAAACTTTAAGATAATTAAATCGAGCAATATTTAAAGAGCGCCAGAAATTGAAAAACAGTATGAGTTTTTGATAAAAACAATAGTTGAATAAGTGGCTAAAATTGAAAATAGGCGTGTTATATGAAATGCTTTATAAAAATAAATAAATCAAATTCGTGAGGTTGAAATTATGAACAAATACCATCACAGGTTAAAATAGTAAAAATAGAAAAAATAATAAAGAAAATGATAGAAACAGAAAAAAAAATTATGCAGAATATTTATAATTTTATTTTATATTATAATTTCACGAATTTACGAAAATAAAACATTACTCATTTATTGAATTCTCTAATCTTGGATTTAGTTTTATATTGGGAAATAAAAATTCTCCGAAAATCGATTTCAATTATAGAGTCTAAACATTATTTGTAATTAATAAGAATCGCAATGATGAGGATTAAATTAAATTTTTTAGAGTTTTAGAATCTTTTAGAAAGAAATCAATAAAAGCCTTTTTGAAATTGTTTGGAAATGAGTTTGTTCCTCAGGGAAACATACATTAATAACAAATTAGGCTACAAATACTAATAAGTAAATTAGATTTGTTTTAACTATCCATATATTTACTGAACTCGTTATTTTAAACTCTCCTCTATTGTTTATTTAAAGTAATTTTAGAATCAAAATAAATATCCATATCTCAACTATGGAGACCTGAACAAGAACCAGAAATTGGAAATTTCATGTTAACATTTATTTAATTATATCTACAACTGTATTTACATAAAAATATATCCAGTAAATTTGATGTAAGGTCATAATGGATTGATACATATGTAGAGAAATTACCACTTGGTAGTACTCTAATAATATTTCTATTATAATATTAGAAGGTCTCTAGGGAAAATTTTTCGCTAAATAGCTTTTTCAGAGCTGACCCTTGTGCTGTATTATTTGTTTCATCATAGATGCAAAAAAAATAAATAAATAAAAATAATAACATTTTTAGTGAAACTTGCAGTTATAGATAATGCTGTTTGGAAAGCTGAAGTTGTTTAAATAAGTGATAACTATATTCCCATTTGAAAACCTTTCAAGAATGAGTCAACACTATCGATCTCCTAGCCTTCCAAGTAACAATACACCTGTGCTTACTCACAATAAAAATATATATTTGATCGTTTTCTTTATATGATTTTAGTTTATTATTCTCAATAATGAACGTTTGTAATCAACAAGAAAACCAAACTTCCACTCATTATTTTGTTTTATAATGCCCGTCCGCAATTTATCACCGAAGTCACACGTCATTCCATAATGATCTTCGGAACTCGTCATTCCTATTCAACAATTTTTTTATTTTTCAAAATATTTGCTGATTAGTGGTTTCATGCCTATATTTCGGCTATTTTTGAAGATATAGGATAACGATAATGTGTTTTGAAATCACTAACCCAAATTACTTTTTAAAAAGGACAAAGAGACGTAATTATATCCTATCCTGCTTGAGCCACCGTCTTTTTTAAGAGTGAAATATCCGTTCTAATGATCATGCTTTTCTCCAGATAAAGAGGAAAACCAGGACTGTATGAAGTGCGCTTTTCACTCAAGGCATCACATTGTGATGATGTGAGGCACTCCTTCACTTTTGATTGGCTGGTTGAATTTGTAGTGGACTGTATAAAATTAATTGAATGAAATAAGACCTAAGGTGACAGAAAGAGAATTTATTTATATAGGTTGGTTGAGCAAGAGGGAATATGAATGTTAAATACTAAATCTATTGTAAATAGAGGTATGAAGGATGGCTAAAATAGAATAGTTATTGTCAGAGGTAGTTAATTAATTTTAATTGGAGTTTAATGATGATGATGGTGTTAGTTATGTGGTAATATGTTGACTTACTTCATGCTATCTGTTTCTTGTCTTCCATGTCCCTTCATCTAACCCCTCCTCGGCTACCGGAGAGCTCTTCGGAAGTGTCTTTACTCACTAATGGTTTTAGTTACCGAATAGGAGTTAAGAAAGGAAGACTGTCTCAGGCAAAAGCTCACTAGTGCCTTCTTTTTCTCAGCCACATCGGGCGCTGTCGTTACTAATTGTTCATAAGTGTTGAATCTTCCATTTAATCGGAACAAGGACATTCGGACAAAAGTCAAGTTCAGATAAATTGGTTTTGACAAAACCAGGTAGAAGAACATGAGTGATATTGCAGACTGGGGATAGGAACAGGAGCGAGAAAGAGGAGCTCAGGCAATGCATTGAAAAGAAGTTTTGAGAAGAAATAGTCACATAGCTATCCTGCCACCTGTGTCGTAATGCTTTACATCAGTTCCGGAGGGTGGTAGAGATGAATGGAAGGTGATTGTGAATAGGAATCTCACTCTGTATATACTTCGTCTGAAGAAAAAAATATCGTAACAATAAAACACTCAAATTATTCAACAATGGTTTATTAGTTAAAATAATTGTTAATTACATCAGAAAACAAAAAAAAAGTTTCCAAATTAGCCATACGATGAAAAAAATTAAAAAAAATTGTGGTTAGTAATATCGAGTTCCGAGAGTCATTTTGTGCACCCTGCAAAATGAAATGAAGAATTCATGAAACAGGTCTTATTTTTCTCTAGTATTGTAGTATATCGGAAAAATAAATTAACTCTACCTAGTATAAATATTTCTGACCTACAGTACGTAAATTTTGGTACAGCTAGTTAAGGTATTGAATTCAATGATATTATGAAATTTATAACTGTCATTAATTTATTAGGTATTTTTATTTATTCATTGAAATTTACAACTGTATATGAAAAAAAAATTGAATGTGATAAATAGTTCAGTACACCAGATAATTTTAGAAAAAAACCACTCAAGGGTGGTATTAGTCAGAGATGGGCAAAAATTGCTATGGACTATGAGACTTAGCAGATACGAGACGACGTTTACGAAGGAGCAGGAATAGGAACCTCTTAAATTGATTATTTCAATTTTAATGGAGAGGCATCATTGGATGGCCTTAACCTTCATGCATTCATGACTTTTTTTTTTTAATTTATTTTATTATTATTTATTTATTTTTTCTCCCGCTACATCTCATTCACTGGTTGTAAAAATAATTTCACAGTTGTGAATAAACTAAATAAAGAAAAAAAAAATTGCTATGGATACGACCCTTATTCATGAATGAACCATTGATAAATAAATGTCGTATCAAATTTTAGCTATTAGTTTTATAGTTGCCCGACTCTGGTGTTAGGTATTTTAAGAGCCATAAAATCTTCACTTGTCGTTGAAGGAAATAGTATTTATTGCTAGGCCTGCTGATTAGTTATCTGAACGAATTTCTTACTTCTTGGTCTTGAGAATTATTTTTGTAACTTAAATGATGTTTTTAATTAACTCTTTTGCTTGCTGTTTCATTTGACTGATTAGGTATACATTTCTAATACATACTTAATTAAGATACTTATTGACCGATAAGAAAATATTTCAAGCTATTCTAAACCTTGTGTATCGGAACAACACATTAAAAAAACAAATACACTTTAGAATCTAGACCAGTTTGATACGTAAATCGTTGACTGGATATAGACTGACCTTAACCTCCTTGGTCGTCCTTTTTTTTTTATCTATCTCATTCATTGCGCATAATTATTCTACTTAGCGATATATTTGTTGTTTTTTATAAACAGAATCTTTGATAAAGAAATAAATAGAAGCCTTTTTGAAATTTTTTGGAAATGAGTTTGTTCCTCAGGGAAACATACATTAACAACAAATTACATAACATACAAATACTAATAAGTAAATTAGATTTGTTTAAATTATCCATATATTCACTGAACTCATTATTTTAAACTCTCCTCTATTGTTTATTTAAACTAATTTTTGAATCAAAATTATCTCAATGAAAAATTGTTCCTAGTCCGTTTTTCACAGTTCGAAGAGACTCCAAAACAAATTTTTGATTAATTGCTTCGATATCACATGACTTATTTTGTGTGGATGTTATTGATTTTCTAGTTTCCTAATAAAAAATGAAGGCTGGGGGGAAGAATACAGAGTTGAGGAAAGTACTTTACAAGGAATAAAATGATATCAAATTTGGAAATGGACTATTAAGAATAAAGATCTCATAGTGAAATCATGAATAAATTAATCTCATGTATTTAATATATATAGATTATAGTAGTGAAGACTACGAAAGACTTCTTAAAAAGGGCTTATTGTACATTTAGAGCAAATAAAACTGTGGCAGCAGTGTGGGTTCCAAAATAAACTTGCCAAAATTGCCAGGGGCTCAGTACTTTGTAAGGAAGTACTATTACTAGACTAGTGGTTGTGCAAGAAGGTGATTTGGTCGGAAATACGTTCGACCGCCAGATTTTACACAATTAGGGGTATCCAATTTTTGAGTCTGGGTGGACCCCAGGAGGGCTCCAGAATTCACAGGGTTGATTCACGGCTACAGTGTTTACAGAAAACAATTTTCTACCCTGCCGGATTCGAACCCGGGTCGTTGGAGTTAGTAGCATCGTGCCTTACCACGGTGCCACCGCGCTCCCATATAAACATGTCCAATAAATATTGTTTTATTTAAAGGATAAATTCGAAAACAAAGAAAATTCCAAATAGCAGCATAAGAAGAACTAAAAGGACATATTTACTTATTATGTAGCAAACAAAATACACTAAAAACTAATAGAATAATATTTAAAATAAAATATGTCTTAAAGTTATAAAGGAAAATTTTACTGATAAAAAAATTAAACATCATTTAATTAACAAAAAAAAAAAAAAGAATTTACGTTTGGCAGCTTTAAACCTACAATCTCTGACTTCGTCTTCCGTCCCGCCTTCGCTGAACAGTTGTTATTGTAGACTGCGTCACTATATGTTGAGTAACTAATAATCAAACTGACTATTATTGTCTCTGAAGACTTCTAGGTTCCTATCACTTATATGGACCGAGTGACACTAAATATGGGAACCTGAACAAGGGCCAGAAATTGGAAATCAAAGGTTTAGTGGAACCCCAAAGCTTAACTCTTTATGTCTATATTGGCCTTGTTACAGTCATTCTGATTAGTCTTTTGTAATGGATTTGGAGTTTAGACAGTTTGTCTGTAATAGTGTAAATCGACATGCAGTTTCCTGTCTTTTTTAGTCTTGTGTGAGCCTTCCAGGTTAGTCATTTGTCCAGTTGCGGATCTGTTTGACAGGGTTAAGAGCAACATGATTATATGATTGTGTAGGGCAGTCGGTAGGTTTATGGCGAAGGGTAAAGGTGATTTGATAGGATTTATTTTAATCCTCCATTTACGACACCATTCTTTAAGAGTTGTAATGTGGGATTGGAGAGTTTGGGATGCAATTAAAGGGGAATTATTAACTGCGAGCACTCATGTGTTATTGGCATACGTGGTGAGGACAGTGTAAGGATTGGTCAGCTATATAGATGGTGTAGAGGATGGGACCGAAGATACTACCTTGAGGAACACCAGCGGACTGAGAGAAGAGGGATGAAAGCGGTTTATTTGGAATAATCTGTAGGAGGTAGGATTTTACGGAGTTTGTAAAGCAGTCCCGGGTATTGGACTTAATCAAAAGCCTGTTCTACATCGAAAAAGACTCCTGCGCTGTACATTACGCGCTCCAAAGAAGCGGTGACAACATTCACCAGACGATGAACTTGCTGGACAGTGGAGTGGGATGTTCGGAATCCAAACTAGTGATCTGAGATTATAGTTAATATTTGTATTGTATATATTATTTTATCATTATGTTATTTTATTATTTATTTTTCATACAGATAGTCTGATTATGTTCATTTGTCTATCCTTTTGTTTGTATATATTTTAAGAGATTTTTATTTTATTTTACTTATTTTTTTATTTTATTTTAGTATGTATGAGATCATTTATCAATATTACCTATTGCCCACAACTGTGTGGCAGATTGTAATATCTATCAATAAATAAATCTATCAATCCAAAAAAAAAAAAAAAAAAAGTTAATATTTAAAGAATAATTTTATATAACATTTTTTCTTTTTATTTATTGATATTTACAACTATATTACATAAAAATACATCTAGTAAATGTAATATTAGCGTTACAATGGCATGATACAGCCTTGTGGAGAAATTACTAATTGGAACCACTCTAACTTTTATATTACTTGAGTAGTGGTGTCTGTAAAATTTCCTTAAAATAAATTAATTCTAGTTACGTTGTTGTAAAATTGTAATTTTAGGTCACTTATACGTTTTACGTTTATTCTCTCCCACAGTTACCAAGTGAGAGAGCGGTTTATCGATTTAACATGTATGTCTCGTATTCTGAAAGCACAAGGCTTTATAAGAAGTTATTGATTTAATTACTTTGATAATAATTTACAGGTGTAATGACTTCAAAATATTGATATATAAATATTTATGATGTATTATTATTTTTAAAGTTGTTCAAATTGTCGATTTATGTTTTAAATCGAATTTAAAAATCTAAACCATCTAATTTAACAATCATGAAAATTGTTAACAAAGTTAATGGGAAATTTTTCGTGGTTTGCAACATTTATTTTCAGAAAAATCTGCAAATGTTATTATTTATATAATGTGATGCTGTGAAAATATTCTTCATTGTTAAAATTCTTTATTTTAATGAATCATTGACAATGTTTCGGGGTTAACGCCCTGTCATCTGGTTATCAACAATACAAATTTAGACTATTCACATTATGCATACAACAATCAAATTAGCTAACCACATTTTTTTTAAATAATACAAATACTCTTATTAAAATATATATTCAATTATCATATTTAAGCAATTAAATAATTTCCAAACGTTGCTCATGATTCATTATAATAAAAATCTTATAATAAAAATCAGAGAAAAGTGAGTTTATTCACTACATCTCATTATAATAATAAAAATTCATCGTATAAAGAATCTTTAGAAGGTATGCTTAGTAAGTTATGTTTCCTTCTTTTACCCGAAGGTATTTTAAGGGGTATAGGTGATGTCCATTGTATCTGGAGTGTTGCAGGCACCAATTGCGCATTAGTAATATGGTGAGCATCCGCCATTCCCGCCCTCCATGGTAGCCTTACTTATCTGACTTTTCAAACAGACTACTATAGCGAGTAGGTTGGTCGATGTACGACATGTCACAATCTCACAAGAGGAGATTATAACGCAAAAAAAGGCAATCCTTTCCCGCCGAACCCACCCCGTTAAGACCCCTGGGTAGCGACGGTCCTATATCACTTTTGAAATATTAGCTTAAAACGGGTATCGTAGGCTTTAAGATTAAAGTTAAATCGAGCAATATTTAAAAAACGGCATGAAATCCTCTTTATTAATATATAGTTACAATCACAAATATATGATAATACAGCGTATATATACAAATTACATACTGACTTTGTTTGCCGTATGGCAATATAAGTTGAGTTACAGGGTCCGCTGAAGGCGGTTTCACATTGGTAACATGGTAGTTGGGGGGGCTTGCATAGAATGACATGAAACCCTCCACTCTGCCTTACTTATCTGACTTCTCAAACAGATAATTATAGCGAGTAGGTTGGTCTATGTACAACAAAACTCACAGGAGGAGATCATTTTATTTTCTTTGTGTCGGATCATGAAGGTAGTGTTAAAAAGCACCGTTCTACAACCTTGGTGCCAATGGTGAACCTTGAGGTGTAGTTTTTTTTTTTCAAGTTATGGAATTATTCAATTTTATAAAAATATAAAATTGTCTTTTAAAAAAAATTGTTGCTAATGAGTAGATGTTTTTCGGACATTCGTATTTTTAGAAGTTTTGGAAACATATTGGTCATTAAACGTACTTTTTATCTTCATGCTTAGTTCATGCCTAAGTAATTAAAGCAGTGGTTGGTTATCACCTTTACTATTTTAATCTTTTTAAAATAATTCAGGAAGCATGAGCATACTTAATTTTTTCAATTGTGTTTAAGATCAGGAAAATTCTTATATTTCTACTGAAAGTTTTGGAGAAAAAAGAAGAGAGCACTGATAAAGCCAATATAGGATCTGTTGGGAGACACAATATAGTATCTCTATAAGTCAGCTGGACTCAATTAAATGTCCTAAAGTCCTGACAATGCCAACTGATAAAAAGCTTCCTCAAATGAGTTCGGTCACTGGAAAAGGATTAATGAAATTGGTTATTGAATATAACTCTTATATATTATTTAATTAATACTATAATTATAGTTAAATTTGATTTTGATTTTATTATAATTTGATATTTCTTTTTTAAAGTTATTTATTTCTTTAACCTTAATTAGTAATCGTTACTTTGCCTTCCTTATCTAAAAAGAATATATTGACTTTGAGCTATTATGTAATTATTAATTTAATTACTATTAATCATGTAATTATTATTATTCTATGGGCAACTGACCATGGAGTCTAATTTCTCGCGCGATGTATTTCCCAATATTACAATGTAATATTTCCAGTATTAGGAAGTGTTTTTTTCGCAGGATGGCTTCGTCACTCCCATGCCTATTGCCTATTGTGAGTGCCACCCATTGGCTACCGGGCCTCACAAATGCGGGGGGGGGGGAGGTTGTCAGTGAGTTTTGCGTTATAAAAGCTCGGGTGGGACCGGGGATTCGATCCGACAACCTGTGGATTGGTGAACTGGCTCGTTACCACGCTGCTACCGTTTATTACTTAATTTCCAAGATTTTGGAATATTGTAAACTTATCCATTAATAAATTTTTGTTCACCTTCTTACGAAGTTTAATACCTCATTTTTTGATACATTGTTGACAGTAGTTTGAATTACTTAAAATAGTAGCATTTTTTTAATTAATGGTCTGAGCTGCAAAGCATCAGGAAGTTAAAAAAAACTATAGAACCTTTTGTGAAGAGTTTATTTTGATTTGATTTTACTATCGATATTTACTTTATTTACTGATAAGTATTATTGAAATCTGCCACAGACTTGGGCAATGAGTAATAGTGCTAATTGAACATATTCATACCAAAAATAAGACGGTATAAACAGAAGAATCAATAAATAAAATTAACATAATCAAGCATTGTAAAATAAATTATATACAATATTAACAATTTCGACCTGATGATCCCCCCGCATGAGAGGTAGATTCGAGATCCCAGCGCAGCCCTAATGAGCCAGTGGAGGCTGAGTAAGAGCGCTAAAGTCGCAATCACTCTAAATTTTGTCATTGTCGCTTAAGTGACATGTACTGTATCTTGTCTACCTTAGCTTCAGTTCTGGCAGTAAAAGCAATGGCGAATGTTTACAGTTTATTTATTGACTATTTATTAAGTATTTGTGTTGAGACCTTCATATGTTACTGTAGATTAAATTTATTTTTTGGTTGCATAGATGATATTTTATATTTAAACATTTTCTCTGTTTAATTTTTTTTTTATTCAATTAGTAAACTTAATAGATGTATGACGCAGAACGGCGGGACGCACTGTATGAATCATTAATGCTATATCAAAACGCTGCGTTTTTGGATGCACTAAATTATGTGTACACTCTGTGTTTTAAGTTATAGGTAAATTTTTATGAGAATTATTTCCATTTTTGAAAATATTTTCCCATCAGTATTCCAACCTACGAGATTGATTTTTTTTTTTTATGTAGTTTCGGATGTTGGTTTATTCCCCAGCTTAACAATATATTTCGATCAGAGGGCAAAGGTCGAGATTTTTAAAAGTAAAAGAAATTTCATCATATATCAAGGAAGTAACTTTTGGCTATCTTGTTGGCTTCGAGTACTCTATTATTGTTGATGAGGGTTTAACAACATACAGTTGCGAGCGCTCTAGCGTTAATCATTGGCTTTATGCTTGCTCCATAATAACACTAAGATGATCGTTACACTGAAGTAATTGTAGGGCACAATTACACTGAAGTAGTTGTAGGGGACAATTACACTGAAGTAATTGTATAACTCAATGAAATTGAACTAATTTAAGTCACAATTACACTGAAGTAATTGTATACTATAATGACCTTGAACTAAGACAGAATTACAAGTACTGTAATTGTGTAAAGGTAATTACAATTACTCCTTACAAATATTATAAATGTAATTATGATTCTCAGTTACAATGACTTATTGATGCTAAGTAGTTGAAATTACAATTACTTCATGATCTTTTGTAATTGCAATTACAGTTACATGTAATTCAACTTCGATTTGAATTATGTTTTTTTTTTAATCATAATTCTTATAAGCAGAAATCCTAAAACTTGAAAGGAATCGATTTTATATTTATTTTCAGAATCTTCGAAAATATGTCATTAAACCTATAATATATTAATGAATCTATTAAATAATGAAATATTAATGAATATTAATCCTGTAATATATTAACATTAGGATGTAATTGGTAATTGTATTTACTTTGGCTAAGCTTGCAATTTTAATGTTGGTCTCATATTTACAATTATTTGTAATACTTATGCAATTCTAAATTACAGCAATTGTAATTAATTGTTGACCCACTCTGGAGTCTGCCTCCAGCGTTCTATTATCGTCGTAAGTCTGGAGCTCTTCCGGCTATCTCTTCTCGATCCTGGGCTTCATTACCCTAGCCAATCCTCATTCCTAGATACCTCCTTACTCTGGTAAACTGAAGATGATCGAAGATACAATATCGAGGATTTCTGTGAATTCTTAGCTCATAATTTTTATACAAAGGAAAATAGCCACTTTTAAAGTATATTTTCAAGCCGAGATGTTTTTTCTTTGTGTGTCGAACTTCTTAGTTTATTTTTGGGGTCGACCGAGACTAACTGAGTTAAGATGGAGTAGCTGAACAGATCGAGTTAGGAGTGGGGGCTAATTCGATTCCTATCCTGAAGGAGATGGCTTCGGGACCCATTTAATAAAAAGATCTCACCTCTTCAATCTGAGCCCACTCTGCCTCCTATATATAGAACCTTATCGGCAACCTCATATCTGTGTCGTATATTTAATCTAAAATTGGCTTCTGGCTTCCAGAGGACTTATCTCTTCATTATATCAGGCACTGTGCTCTGTCAAATCTAAATTTAAAATAATGAGGATATTTAAACATTTTGCTATTTCTTCTCAGGCATCATGCCCAATAATACTATTCCTGAAGCATTTAAGGGAGTCTTCTGACCTTATTATTCACTTTAATTTTCTCAAAAATGTAATTACGTGTAGTGAAAAGCGGATTTTATATGACAACAGGCGTCGGTGAGGTGAGAAGTTAAATATTGACAAAAGACCAAACCAAATTTGCACCAATCTATCTATCTATCCCAATCTATCTTACTATCACATCCACATCTTACAGCGGTGATATATTGATATAATGCAAGGGCGTATCTTGGATCAAACTAGGAGGGGAGCAAGCCATAGTCAATCAGGTTGTGACATTTCAGTGGAAGCAGCCCCCTCCTGCCTTCCCTTTTCTGGAGAGAAGATAGGAGGGACAGAATTTTTATTGTTCTACTTAATCAATGAAATAGACTTTATTACAAAAATGTTTTCTTTTTTTTATCAAAGAAGCTTTAAGAATGCAACGAAAATGTTCAGGAAAGTTGATGTCGTCTTGTAATTTATAATTCAGAATAGGAAATATTTTGAAATCAATACTAATTATAATAAATATAATACTATAGTCATTTTTATTTTACGTTTTAAGGTATAATTAAATTTCCTATCATTAAAATACTTGAAATTTGAAAACAATTTTTAATTTGTTTACTCAAAAATACCAACTTCAAATATAATATTTACAATAAAAGTCAAATATATATTTAAAAAATCAATACTAAATAAATAAATTAACTGCTTTATAGGTTTCGAATTTTTATTTTTTCTTCGTTTGGCTATTGTATTTTTTAATTTGTTGACTATATTTTAATTTAAATAGTCAAAGAAATAAAAATGAAACTTAAATAAAGGGTACAAACTGGGCAGCCCTATCTTTCGCCTGACTGAAGGATATTTAGAGGTAAACAGTTTGATAAACGTAGGCGTTTGCTTTTTAAAAAGTCACAAACATGCTATAGATCCATTACTTGCCCTTTCTTGGTCATTCACTCAGTTAGTAATTTCAAATGTTAGTGGCTTGCTGTTCTGATTTGGAAAATCAGTTCTCAATGTATGCAAGTTACATCTGATTATTGCATGAGAATGTTATATTATGTAATTGACAACATATTTATCGTGTTTTTTCTTTTCTGCAAATGATTTGTAAACAATAATCTCATTAATATTTATAAGGCGGGATAAAAAAAAAATGCTGCAAGGGAATATTTGGATTACTGAAAGTATTAGGAAAATCAACAATATGAATGTAATTAGTTATTTTTATATATTTAATGGATAATTTTAAAAATATATTTTATTGAAAATTTGAAAGTTTTAAGTTTTAAAAAAATTATTATTATTTTTTTTTTACATTCTATTATAAAAGCTTGTTTAGAACGTAATAAAAAAAAAAATGAATTCAGCAACAAAATTTGAATTATATACATTTCTAATAGAGAGAGAAAAAAACTTTATTAAAATACAAAATTGTGATACCCAACTTCATTGAGTTTTTAGTCATGCAGCATGCTTATTTTAGTCTAATCAGACGATATTTTTAATCTAACGATAAATATACTTTTTATTTATTGATATATATTACAATCTGCCACACAGTTGAGGGCAATAGGTAATAGTGATGAATGATCACATTCATACTAAAATAAAATAAGAATAAAAAAAAATAAATAAAAAAAATCTCTCTTTTTAGAAGGATAAACAAAATGAACATAATCAAACTATATGTTTGAATAAATAAACAAATAAAATAATATAGTCTCTAGTCACATTTACACTCTTATATACAATATTTACACAATCGACCTGAGGATCTCTGAGCCCACTCTATCCCCCACGTGTGAGCGGTAGAGCAGAGCTCAAAAGATCCCAGCGCATCCCTCTCGCCCCATCACTGCCGCAGTCAGTGGAGGCTGAGCAAGTGCACTAAATAACGATAAATAGGCCTATATAAGTATACAATAATAAATACAAACATTAGTAGTATACAACATTAGAACATGACTTTCCCTTTCTTCTTTTTTTGTTTTATCTCTTTGGTTTTTTTATTTTCCCCTTTTTCTTTTTCTATTTTTTTTCTTTCCTTTCCTTTCTTTTTCCCTTTCATATCTTGGTTTCAACCCAATGTACCTGTAACAGAATAATGGATAAAATAGCGAGGTATGAGAAAATAAAAGAAAGATACTTTAGTAACAAATATAGAGAGAGAAATACTTTATTCATCTATGATGCCTAAATACATCAGGTTGCTGCTATCTCACACAGCATACTTATCAATCCGTAATCGGACATATATAAATTACACATACATGGTATTATAAGATATAAAGAGATATAATTAACAATTTTTTTTCCCTACAGTTTCCTTTTACAATAAATTTTGGTCTATACACCAAATAAAAAATCAACAAACTATGTTAAAATTAATATACAATAAATATAGAATAATTATTAAAATAATAAAGTTATATAAATAACATAACAAAAAAGATGTGCAATGTTTGCATGTCATCCTTCCTCTGGATGACTCCATAACCGATTAATTTCCTTATATTCATAAATTAGTTTTATAGAATCGAATGATTGATACAACAATAGATATTATGTATTTCTAATTCCTACAAAATATATTATGAACACTTTCATCGGTATCAGATCACCCGATATCGAAACTGTCTAATTTTCCACTTGCAATTTTCACGGTGAATAAAATAACTTGCCTGTAGATGGGGAAGTTAAAAATGTCCTTTACAAATGTACAATTTTGTTTCAAAATAAAAACTTTTTATTTTTATTTTTTTATGTCAGTTCGGATTACTGGAATGTTCGGAGCACTGAGGTGTATTAAAAGAAGATTTATATAATATTAAAAACCTTTTTTATATTTTCGACAATATTTTTAAAAAATCAGGTGTGGTGATTCCACTTACAACACTAAGTGAGTTCCTAAGTTTTGTGTAGAATGGTGGATTCGTGTTGAAGTTATCGCTATTTTGGTTATTTCCAAAAAAAAAAAAACTTTCAAGCCAAGGAAGGCGAAAATTAAGACAAATTTTTTTAATTTTTCTGTTTCTATGGAAATTCCTATTTTATAATTTCTCGAAGTGAGAATAGCGAATGTAAATTCGGTCCCTGGCAAGAATACAACAGTTTAACATTCGGCTTTTCGCTTTCGAATCGTGTTTTCCTTTTTTTCTTCTTTAGTTATTCATCAAATTCTTTAATATTTTGTATTTATCCATTATCTTTTTATGCTTATAATAAGAACTGTATATTTATTTAAAGTAACAAAATTAAAGGTGTTTTAGAGGAAGATTTTTTAAAAATTCGTCATTAATGCCCGGTAAAACTATTTTAATGATAATAAGACGTATCTTATATTAAAGAATATTTAATTGTACATTACATCAGCCACTCCAAACATGTTATTTCATTTTCATTTTTAAGCTAGACTGACCAATTAAATACGGACTATTTTGTGAAACAAGGTTTTTTTTTTATTACTCAAAACAAGTATTTCCGTTAAAAACTTGAATTCAAAATGTTGCAAGGTCGCAATACTACCCCTTACTATATATTCCATATATAGGTAAGTGAGCGTAAAAAACATGTATTTAATATAATAAAATTATAAGTATTTTTCCATATTAAGCGTAAAAGTAATTACATCAAACTTGAGCCGTATGTTGGAATATTTATTCGTCTATAACTCACTCCTGATACTAAACCCAGGAGATGGAGTTGCTAAGTAAAATATACTGCCTGCCAGGATAGATTTAGCAAGTTGGCACATTAACGCAACTTTATACAAACAGCAATGGAATGACTAAATATTTCAACTAGGTTGGTTGTTTTGAAGTATTTAATCTGTTTGTTGATCGTCTAAGAAAAACAAGTAGTTCCAAACATTATATATTCTTTTGAAACACAATTTTTTCCTAAAATATTACATCATTTTAACACTGAAAAGATGAATAATAATAATAATGGCGGCTGTTTCAAAGCGATAAAAAAAGAAAAATCATTCGGAGCTCTATATCTAAAAAAAGTAGGAACAACACAAGAAAACCTAAGAGAACGTCATTTAAAGAAGAGTAAATTTGCTAAAATATGAGGCCTAATAGAGTTATTTACGTTAAATAGTTTTCGAGATACAGCTTTTTAAATAGCAACATTTCATAAAAATGTTGTATGGGACGTACTGAAAGATCAGTAGTTAGTGAATTTATTTTGAAAAATTTATATCTCAAAAAACATTTGACTTACAGACGTCTATTAGCATTGAAATTAAAGCTAGTTTAATGAGCTATAAAGTAGTTTAGAACTACAACTAGAAATTAACATTTTGTGAGTTTATATTGTCAAATATCATAAAACAGTAGTTTTTTTAGTAGTAACTTCTACAAACATAATTAACTATTTTGTATTAAATTTAACTAGCTTTAATTTGAGTGCTGGCAGACATCTGTACGTCCAATCGTTTTTTAAATGAAGTTTTTCATAAATCAAACTTATTGTCCGAACAACTATAAATCAATTTATATTAGCAAATATCATTAAAAACTACTATAACGATGGTAAAGTTCATAAACTTATTTATAGTCCATTAAACTAGCTTTAATTTGAGTTAATTAAATTAAATCTTAATACTAATTAAGATTCCCAACAGAGTGCTATAGAAAATTTTGGCTTCCTCTGTATCTCTTATTAATTATCATGTATCTCTTTACAGAATGTTTTTCGTAAAGATTTTAATTGCTAAAGTACAAGATTATCTAAGAATTACAGGTTAAATAACTCAAGAATCTGGTACTTCTCAATCTAGTTGTTAATAATGTTAACTATATAAACTATCGAACGCAGCAATATCTAATTTGTTTTTTGTTTGACTCAATGACTCCAGATGCACGTGTGGTCATCATTCATGACTTCTGACATAGTTAAATTGCTGCGGTGTGCACATCACATAGCTTTCGCTAATCATTCTAAGGAAGTTTCCCAGTGAATTTATCGCTATTTCTATAATTTTTTTTTTGGGAGGGGGATTTAATATCAGGGAAGGCGAAAATTATGAGTAAAGTTTTTTTTTATTTTTCTGTTTGATATAAATTGTTATGTTTCAAATAAACAAAACTAAATCCGTATTTCAGGCCTGTCAGACTATTTAAGTGACGATAAAACCTATTTGACAATAAAGGGTTTTCATTTTACATTGATATGGCGAGTTTAATCGAAATCGTTAGAGCTTTTTTTTTTAAATCGAATAAATATGAAAAATCGATTCTATAAATAAGCGCTTCTAGTCGGCTGATTTTATAAAAAAGTCGTTATCACATCCTAGGCCTATACCTTAAATTTAAATTTATAATTTCAGTTTCATACTTTACTTTTCGAGCTAAAATGTTCACACACGCGCCATTTCACTGTACAAAACTTGATTTAATTAACAGTTATGGAAAAATCGTAGTAGAAACAATTATGAATTTAGGTGGGTTGGTTACAAACTCTTAACTATTCCTCCGACATCGCTCATCACGTTCCTCTCTTTAGGCATTGAGGTACTACCTCTAAAAATTAGCAATAGGAAATAGATCCAGTTCTAGATTTTCTAGGGCATAATGATTTAATTTATCCTCATATTAGTCGACTGTTAATGTTTATGAAAACAGGTAGTTTTCCTTCTTCCGGTGGCCATCACTTAATTCCTGAGATATAGATTTCTCAAAATAAATTAACTAACTACTAATCTTTCAGTAGATTTGTAAGAAATTTTGCTTTTTTAAAAAGATATATCTCGAGAACTATTGAACGTAAATAGCTCTTTTAGGGCTAATATTTCAGCAAATTTACTCTTCTTTAAATAATGTTCTCTTAGATTTTCTAGTGTTGTTGGTAGTTTTTAAGATATAGATCTCCGAATGAAAAATTGATGTTTTTTTTAAGGTTTTGAAACAGCCGCCATTTTTTATTCCCCCTACCTATACTTGGCAGACTCATCAGTTTTTACTAGTAATTATACATAGTTTTCATTGAAGTAATCAAAAATTGAGGTGAGATATCTGCCTTTTTTTCTTCCCGGCTCTTGTACTATTTATTGTATTCACGCCATACTTTTTCATCTTAAAATAGCTCTGGAATTAAAGGTTCCTAATGATGAAATATGACTTGAAAAATATTTTTTTCTAGGTGAAAAGGAGAAAATCCCAATTAGGGATATCAGAAGACAGCTAGAATGATACCTCATTACATCATACCATTACACTAATTGCACGGGTTCATTAAGTCAATACCTAGATGTTCTCAAAATGCTATGTGTTTTATTATAATTTAGTTGGAAGATTATTACAATACTAGATTGTATTATTTATTATTATTTTAAAATGTATTTATTTATTAATTGAACTAAAGCTCATTAGTTCATTACTCTCTTGATTTCCCTCTCTCATTCCAATCCTTCTTTCCTCGATCTTTTTCTTGCATTTCATTAGAGCAGGATAAAGGGAACTTTTAGGTCATTTTTCCTTAGCTATCCTTTTTACTGTTCACGACAAAAGATCTCAGCAAAACCTCTAAGGATATTGGAATTAGGGATTAGCTACGGAAATATTCCTTTTTGAGCTTTGAAATATGATAACATGATTTTGAAGCTTTTTTTGAAGTCCAACCGCCTTTAGCAAGCTTGATAAAACTCATCCAACGGCTTTTATTCTTCTTCATCAGCCGAATATTTATTAATTTAGTAATTTATTCGAATTTTTTCTCATTAAAAAAATTATTATTTTAATTATTCTGAATTATTTCAGTGTGTGATATAATTATTTCCCATTGAAGTTCAGAACTGTTCCAATAGAATCTTGAAAAAAAATAAAATAACAACATAAGATATAATTAAAAAAATAATATAATTAAATTACTATTTGAGCAGCACAGCTAAATAATGCATCTCTCTCTCTCTCTCTCTCTCTCTCTCTCTCTCTCTCTCTCTCTCTCTCTCTCTCCCCCCTCCACCCTCTCTCTCTCCTCCACCCTCTCTCTCTAATATGAAAAATATAGTCTTTTTTATTTTAAATTAGTTTTATATGTCTCACTTTTCATATTTAGGGATATTTCCCAGAAACATAATTTATAAACAGTTTTAAATATTTAAATAGTATATTGTCTCACATTTCGTCTCGCTGTGGACGACATTAGCTGTTTTATTCATTGTCGGTTGTTTCGTCTAATGAGCATTAGAGCATGGTCTATCCATGTTAATTAGACTTAGTTGTTCTTTTGGTTAATTATGTAAATATTACAGTAATTGTATTTGATTCTGAGAAGAGTATCAGTGGTTCCTGGATAATGGAAATGGGGGCTCACACAAATAAAATTATGATGAAAGATTTCACTTCACATTACTGCAGTCTTTATATATATTTTTTATTTTAAGCTCTAGCAAATAAGTCACAACCGTGGTCTATTTCTTATTTCTTCTTTGCAATGATCTCTGTCAGTGCAGTGATCTTTATTAGGTCTTCCCAGTACAAGAGCCCAAGAGGAGACAAATGTCACCCCAGTTTGTTATTACTTTAATGAAAACTATGTATAATCACTAGGAAAAATTTATGAGTCTGCCAAGCATACTTAAGGAAAATAAAAAATGGTGGCTATTTTAAAACTTAAAAAAAAAAAAATTATTTGTAGCTCCTTATCGTTAAAACCACCTAGAGCACTACAAAACATAAAAGAACATCATTTAGAGTAGAGTAAATGTACTACAAAAATATGAGCTCTGAGAAAGTTATTGTTTTTACGTTCAATTGTTCCTGAGATACAGTTTTTTTTAAAAGCAACATTTTATAAAAAATATACTGAATTATCAATAGTATATTGTGGTAAATCTTAATAGTTTTATGTGCAATAAAATAGTTTATGACGTCTATCTTCGTGGGAGTAGTTAAAAAAGTTCATGATATTTGCTAAAGTAAATAGATGTTTAGTTGTTCAAACAAAATTTCATATGCAAATATCATAAAAACTATAACTCCTTCGAAGATTAAAATAATAAAACACATTAAACTAGCTTTAATAAGTGCTAATAGACATTTGTACGTACCATTTTTTCTTAGATAAAAATGTACTAACTATGATTTTTGAGAATATATTCCATGAAATGTTGCTTCTTAAAAAAACAATATCTCAGGACCTATTGAAAGTCAACAGCTCTGGTAGGGCTAATATTTAAGCATTTTAGCAAATTTACTCTTCTTTAAATTATAGCCTATCAAGTTTTCTAGTGTTGTGAGTAGTCTCAAAGATATCGAGCTCTGAATGAAAAATTTTTTTTTTGATTTTCGGAAACAACCAGCATTTTTAATCTCTCTAATTATGCTTGGCAGATTCATTAATTTTGTTTAGTATTTATAGACTATCGTTAAATTAATAAAAATTCGTATTGAAATAATTGCCTTTATTTCCTCCGGGATCTTCTACAATCTCTTCTCCAAGCATTTCTTGAGAGTTCGTAGGGGCCAACATTTCTCTTTCATTTGCATTCCATGACCGTTTAGTACATAGTAGTAGTAGCCGGGAAGAACAAAAGGCAGTTATCTCACCTCAATTTTTGATTACTTTAATGAAAACAATGTATAATTACTAGTCAAAACTGATGAGTCTGCCAAGTACAGGTAGGGGAATAAAAAATGGCGGCTGTTTCAAAACCTTAAAAATACATCAATTTTTCATTCGAAGCTCTATATCTTAAAAATTAACAACACTATAAAATCTAAGAGAACATTATTTAAAGAAGAGTAAATTTTCTGAAATATTAGCCCAAAAAGAGCTATTACGTCCAATAGTTCTTGAGATATAGATTTTTAAAAAGCAAATCATTTATTTTGAGAAATCTATATCTAAGGAACTATGTGACGTACAGATGTCTATTAGCACTCAAATTAAAGCTAGTTTAATGGACTATAAAGAAGTTTATAACCTTTACCTTCGTAGGAATAGTAGTTTTTATGTTATTTGCTAAAATAAATTGATTTATAGTTGTTCGGACAATAAGTTTGATTTATGAAAAACTTCATTTCATAAAAGATTGGACGTACATATGTCTGCCAGCACTCAAATTAAAGCTAGTTAAATTTACTACAAAATAGTTGTTTATCTTTGTAGGAGTTACTATTCAAAAACTACTGTTTTTATGATATTTGACATTTTCATATTGTAGTTTCCTAAATATTAAATAAAATATTTCCCAAAATGCCTATAATTTTGGAAAAAATGTCATTGCAAATTACTGCAAAAAAATATATAAGGGATGGAAACTTGGCATCACAGATTTAATAAGTGTAAAATCAAAGCTAATCCACGAGGTTCTTACAAATACCAGATAACTTTAAATTTGTTATAGAAGTAATTCGTTAGATATATTTTTCTAAAAGTTTAAATTTTTTATGACGTTGACTATTATTGCTTTCCCTTACCTCCACTACGTTCCTGCACTTCTGAGTAACTAAATTTGAACTAACTGCATACATTTTATCATGATAACCCTTTGTATAATCCCTCGATTCATATGGAAATATTCATGTATGAAATTTATCATCGTTGGATTTGGATGCGAAAAAGATTTGTACTTAGCATAGTTTAAAGATATAAATATAATATTTTTTTCCTTTTGCATTCCTAAATTTACCATGGGCCCTAGAAGCTGAGAAAAGTAAATAAAATAAACGCTGAAACCTCTTTATTTCATATTTTGAGTTGATAAAATGAATATGGACATGATTCTTCCAACAAAAAATTTGTTTTGTAGACATGTTTTATATATAAAAAAAAAAAAAAAAACACAAACGTAATAATCGTTTTTAATTTAAAAATTCAAGAAAAGATTTTAACTAATGGACAAGCTAGAATTATAATGTTCTCACACCAGTAGTTTGTAGTAGTTTTTGTAGTTTGATTGACCAACCAAAAAAAAAAAAATTAAATTATCAAAAATAAAAGTTGTGTATGTTTAAATTTTTTTTTTTAAGGATCACTATAAGAATTTTCGGCTGAGAAACACGATGCATCCTTGTCTGTGTTTGTATAGTAATTGAGTACAAGTTTTTTGAGTTAAACCTTAAAATGCTGGCTCATCGAAAATGGGAAGTACTCCAATCCAGCGTATTTTTTTTTTTTTTTTTTTTGAAAAATTAGTTATAATTCGGGAAGACCAACAAATAAAAAGGCTTCCTTACCACTTGTAAACGAATCTATTTTAACTGTCTTCTTAAAATGTTATTGTTGATATTAAATTTTATCTTCGAACTAATAACTTTAATTCCATTTGTCTACGAGGTTCCGGTATTAGAACAAGCTTGATGCTACAAAAAACAAAACATGTAGTAATCCTCGTCTGATACCCGGCGAACCCTCTAGAGGGAAGACATCCTCTTTCTTTATGTTCATGATGGATACTTCCTCGTGCAATATATCAGAAAGTTTATCCTGTAGGACCCCACTTTACAGAGGAAGAAAAAGTTTGATTCCTCAAGTATTACTATGTCGCAAAATAATAGCTGAAATGTTGAATTAGCGAGGGTCAACAGTCTCTTCTTTGGGTGTATTGAATGAGTTCAAATAATTTCATTTTTTATTATTTGAATTAATTTAGTATTTAGTATATTTATGAGTTGAGGATAATCTGGAAATGCTTACTCAGCCACTACAAGCTAGGGAACAGAGGAGGTTTGGAGTAAATAAAAATCAAAATTTTATTAAGCTGGTTAGTTTCGGAAAAATGGACCTGTCCAATTTTTAGTGCAAATACAAATGAATTTACTTCTAATTAGTTTTTTTACTAGTAGATGGTTAAAGAATCGGATGAGAGAGGAAAGTCGATTAGCAGATGAGAATAATTCGTTGAAAAGAACATGTTGGGGGAAACCTAATGATTTACGTACTTCGTTGGGAAAGATGTCTTTTTTACAAAAGTGTTGGCCTCGTGATAAAATTAAAATTCCAGTTTTAAGTTGTAATACAAGTTTTCGACGTGTATTAAAAACTCTGTCGGAGTTGTGTTAATTTTTTTTTCCTCAAAAACAACCATGAAATACGGTTCCGTGAAAGCAGGGCCCTGTTTCATAATAAAGTACAAACTAATACTATTAGTCTTGTCGATTTAACTTAATGCAATTACACAGACTTGTACAATAGTAACTTGTACTTTAGTACTTTTTAACTTCTGTAATATCACTAATAGTCCTCCTTATTATGAACAAAATAAGTATTAGTATAATTAACACGTTGTTTCTATAGTTGTATTTTGAACTAACTATTAGCTTTTATTATGAAACAGGATCCAGGAAGTACAAATTTGCCTATAATCGATGCTTTAATATTAGCGAAATTATTTACAACAAATATGTTCTGCATAGTTTAGGAAAGTTAAAACATTCATTACATATCGTGGATATCTGTTACATATGTATCTGTAAACATATCGTTTTTTAATTGGAACGCAAAATCATTACGTTTTTAGTTACTTTAAGTTGTCTGAAAGAAAAATAAGTTCTAATAGCTTATTTCTTACATGGAAGTGATGAATTGAAAGTGATATATTATTTGGTCTTGATAATAATTTTTGGTACTAGTCATCTTTAACCAAATATTTCTAGTCCTGACATCTTTTGGTATTTGAATAAACAACGTTTGTGGAGTCTCTATAGTATATAATTTCTTAAATAACTAAGAAAATTAAAAATATGAAGTAAATTAAAATAACACTTCCATTGAGAAGATAAGTCTAGCCTAGGTTTATGTCGAAATGACGTCATGATGGCGGCTTGCTTATTAGCTCCGCAAAGAAACATAAATGAAATTTTAATGCGTAGCTTAAGACTAAATAGTAATTTTATTTAAAAAAATTAAGGGATTATCATTATTAAATAAGTGATATAAGACACTTAGCGAATTTCCGTGTCTTTAGCTATTTGTTTTGGATTACTATTAGTTTTTTTTTTTGTTTAAATTGGTTAAATTAATAAAGCTCTATATAGGACATGTATAGATCATGATAGGTCTTAGTACTGATTTATAGAGCATAAATTAATTTTTTTTGGGTATAGTTTTGATTTTTTTATTAAAATATTGGAACATTTTGTGCATTATTTTCCTCGCGTTTTCTAATTTGGAATCAGTATGCTGTTCGAATAATAGTATTTTGTCTAACATGACTCCTAGGTATTTTATAGATTTCGCTAGTGGGATAGAAATATCATTTAAAACAATTGAGACAAATATTATATGCCCTCCACCTCTTCAATAATTAATTAAGCATTTTGCAAAATACATAGAAAACGTGAAGTATTATCCATTGGGGCCTAGTGTCCCTTATCATTTTACCCTAGGCTTTAGGTCATCAAAGGGCTTTCTCATGTAGCACAGCGTGGGTTCATGTTTGCTGCCTTTACAGTCCCTTTGATGCTAAAGTGCCTTTGACTGTTTTCGTTTATTATTTTGAAACAAAACGATATAGGAAATAAAATTTGGAAATAACTTATAAAAAAATTAGTTTTAATGATGATGAAATACTTGAATAAGACGAGTAATAATCATATAAGAATGAATGGTTTTATTGTATGACATGTAATCTGTATTTTGGAATGTTTTATATTTTTTAAACGTTTTAATTCTAATATTTAAATTATCCAAAAGATTTTATAGGAGGAACTAGACAGTTATACGTGGAAATAATACATAAAATAAATTTTTAAAACAATAATAATTAGTAAGAAAATAAATTATAATCAATACGTAACATAGAGAAATAGAATTAAGTAAATAGATAGATGGACATAAGAAAATAAAGTATTATTTTAAAAGTAATTTATGAATATACTAAATAATATTAAAATGTTAATAATCATTTGAAATAAAAATGGATTTTCAATTGTAAAAACATTTCAAAACAAAAAATTGGGAAACAGCACAGATGAAAATGAAATAAGTAAGGATAGAATTTACAGGACTTATGTTTGATTTAATATATATAAATAAAAATTGTCTCAATTAAGTTGATATATCTCCACATATTATTAGTGAAGTAAGGAAGAAATAACAAAATAACTAGAAAATTAGGGCTTAACCTCAAAACATTTTAGATTTTTAAATGGTTATAAATTAGTAAAGGGGATACATATATACATAGTAATATATCATATTATTTGTATGTAAACCTGAAAAAAAATGTAATGTAAAATTGGTTAATATGATGATATATCTTCATTACTAATGTGTGGAGATGATTAAGATGATATATCACCTTAATATCTTTATCAATTAGTAAAGTGGATACACATATATAGTAATATATCATATTATTTGTATGTAAACGTGAAAATAATATATAAAAATATAATGTAAAATTTGTTAATAGTAACTGTTGATGCTAATTGTAAATATTTTTATTTTATGGTTTAATAGTGGCCAGAAGTGTTTCGGGCTACCTTGTTCGGATGACATAATAGATAAAGAAGTAAAAAAAAAAAAACGATTATAAATTCCTGACGAAGAAAAAGAATAATGTTTTAAATTATTTTGTTTGTAGTAATTGTGTTTGTTATTTTATAATTATTTTTAATAATCTGAAAAAAAAAATCTATCGATACAGAAACAATTTTGTCAGATTTATAAAATTTTAATTAAAAACTTTTCTCACAGTTTGTATTGAATTATATATCTGAAAACGGTCATCAACAAAATTAGTCCACATTTTTGGTTTCGGGGTGGTGATTACGAAATTCTCCATCCAAAATGGCCGAAGGATTTGAGTATGAAAGCTCTAATCGCCTGCAATTTCGAAGCCATCATTTTGGATGATAATTACGAGTTTATTAATCATTTTGGGGTGACTTGTAATATTGGATATGCGAATTTAAAAAAAAAAACTTTGTATTCTGGAAGATAAACTGCAGATAGCAGAGGATGGATTTTTTATTTGCCGATTTTTCGATTCCATGTGTCTTGAAACGTAAAACCTCAAATTTCGTAGAAATTTAACACTAGAAAAAAACGAGTAGAAGTTAAATTTGTTTATTGCAGGTCTCTTAAAAATATTGTTTTAATGAGGGTTATGAAGCAAGATATTGGCAGATAAAATTGTTCAAAAATATATAATTATCATATTTTTTTTTTTTTCTGGAGAAAGTTCTAGAGAAATTGGTACTGCTCTTTTCATTGAACTCTCTTTACCCACATAAATTGATTAGTAGCCTTTCTCTTCAATATGTGGATTCCTTATAAACTCGGAAAAATACATGATTCTGAAACTTTTTTTGAGAGATCTGTGAATGAGTGATTAATCGTAGAGTTGTGTTTTCATGTTATATTAATCAATATCGGAAGAAGATAGTTGACTGAATAGTCCGGGTGGTGGTCAGTAAAGGTATCAAAATAATAAAAGAAAACTATTTTCTGCCCTGACGAAGCCCTGCAAAGTGGGCCGAAACATTGGTTGACAGTAAATATTTTTGTCAGATTGAAAGTCAGAGCTGTCAGATTTAATAGCTTTCTTTTACTACTTTGATATTTTTATTGACCATCACCCGGACTATTTTCCTTCAATTAATCAATATCAGTAAAAATGTTTTATAAATTTAATAATAATTAAGAACTTATTCTTATTTTTATTGTATATTAAAGCTTAACTATATTGCGGTGATATTGACCAATTTTTTTTTTTTTAAACCGTTAAGGTGAAGTGGTAACTTTTGGAATAAAAGGTGAGCAAGTTTATTTTTTCGTATGCTAAAAAGGTGTGTAATTCAAATGTGTTTTTTCATGGCGGTTCTGCATCGGATTGTCCGATATGTCTAAACGGATAATCCTGGCTTAGCCATGGCTGACATCTCTAATGCAAGTAAGCTTGACATCTGTTTCTCTTCCCCACTCGGCAAAACATCCAGCTTTATCGTTGCCGGCTACCTATGGGATGTGTAAAACTTATCATTTGTGACCGGATTTTGTGCAGTTAAAAGAAACCAAAATAAGTAAATTAAGTATAAAAGACGCAAAAACAGTTAAAATAAACTTTATTTTGTAATTTATAATACTAGTTTATCCCTGCGGGAACTCTCACATTAGATATGTTTCCTTCTGCTCTTTAATTGAATCCAAATATAAGATACACCATACAGCTGAGCAGTCCTTTTCAAATTTTAAGGAAATACAAATGGCATTTGTTTCTTATTGTTATATTCCGATAGTACAGAAGAGGTTATTTTTTGGTTTATTGGATACTATACTATACAGTACTTAAGGAATTCTTATACATTTACCGGTCTGACCTATTAAAAATGTTTTATTCCATAGTAAGTTTTTATCGAATAAAAATCGATACAAATCAAGATTAGGTCATTCTTTTGAAAATTAGTTCTGCTTTCTAGCCTTTAGAACCAAAACATTGTCCAAGAAGCTCCTTCTGGCCCTAAACCCAAATTGAGTTTTCTCATTTAATATTTAGGGCCAATATTAATTTTTATAATTTAGAATTTTTTCATGTAGATATGCACATGACCCAGTATTAGGCCGAGATGAAGTGGCTCTATCCATCCTTCCGATGCCAGTATTTCCTAGCTTCCTTTCTATTGTAAGTAATTAGTACTCAGTGCCTCTCCTATATCTTAGAAAATCTGCAATTCAAATTCTTAGTCCAATCCCGCACTACCAGGTCCCGTTTTCTGACATCTTCCCTCCACTTCACCGAACTACTGCGTTTGATAATTCATTTGTTACCCGAGCTGCATGTCACTGGAACTCCATTCCCTCTAACATACATCATGTACCAACTCTTCCCTCGCTTAAAACGGATCTAATTAATTACCTTTTACTTCACCGATCCAATCCGATATTATAATAGCACAGACGTAACTACCTTTTTGTTTTGTTGTGTATCTATTTATTCAGTTAGTTTTTATTTATTTTTTCTTATCTCTGTAACTAAAATTATTAATATACAATTTTAGTATAAGTCTATTTCAGTGTGGCCTCACTTTTTTTTGCCAATTAATGTTGTAAAATTAAAATTACCTAATAATTGTTCTAAAGGAACCTAGTCCCAGTATAATAAACTAATTTTCATTTCAAAGCAAGGAGAGAGTACTGTTTATTTGCTTGACGAAAGCCCTGATGAAGCCCAGGTATGTGGGACGAAACCTTGATTTTAATTAAATATTTTTCTTGCTATTTGAGTGCTTTTTTTTTTTTTTATTAATTTAAGTGTTTCGACCACTCGGGCCATTTACACTTGATTTACAAATTCGATTACAATTGGCATGTTCATACAGTAGAAATACAAATACAATTGAAATTACAAGATGAGAAATTTACATACATACATGACATACAATGACAGTTGAAATTACA